>NC_091342.1:25960161-26025267 GCF_038502225.1 Cherax quadricarinatus | reverse complement strand
ATTATGACCAGATCTAGTTCATTACCTTTGTAACTTGGACATGATTATGACCAGATCTAGTTCATTACCTTTGTAACTTGCTCAGCTATCAAAACTTTGGAGTCCAGTCCCTGGACCAATTATGTACCTCTGTAATCTTTTGACTACCGCCCACAGGATGGGTATGTGGTGACTACCGCCCACAGGATGGGTATGGGGTGCATAATAAACATATTAAACTAACTAACTTCGATACCTATCACTGTCATATCCACAAGTTGCTCTGGACCTATTAATTAAATGAAATATACATACACCAGGAATACTGATAAATATATAAATTTGTGGACTGTACATAAAAAATAATAAATGGTTATATATATACACAATTACATAACAGAAGGAAAATATATCTTAATATCACTCACCAATTTGACTGGAGATTAATGCGTCATGTACAGGATCCCCCTTTAGCCTACATTTATGAAAAATTTACTGGCCAGAAATTAAACATAATTTAGACAGCTTATATGAGGTCCCTGGAGTTGTCCTGTCCTGTCGCCTGATACTCAAGTTATGCAGGAATGCACATCCAACAATTTCACCTCCTATTTGAAAGGTGTCAGCCCGAATTTAACCTCTAGAGCACGAGAAATTCTTCAAAATATTCACAACGTGTTATTCAATTCAAACAAAATGGCGCCAATCTGTTCTTTTAAAAATACACTTTTATTAAATACAATACAAGGTATCTATTTACCTATAAATTTCCGTATTTCCGGAAAATATATAGTATTTTCCACAATAATACAATTCAAAATTATCCTTCAAACTCCATACAAGTGAAACTATATCCAATGTCAAGTAACAAGCTCTGCGGCATGCTCTTGCAGACCATCAGCATCCCCCCCATCATCCACGTTGATTCCAAGGCAGCGAACCAAGCGCTTATGCACAGAGAGCCAAAGGACAACATACACTTAATCACATCCATCCGGGGTGACCTGCAGACTCTCATGGCCCAGGGTCGCAGGGCTACCATCAACTGGATCCCGAGCCATGTGGGTATCCCTGGCAATGATGCTCCAGATGAGGCTGCTAGGACTGCAACCCTCGAGGCACAGCCACGTGCTGCGATCTCTATCAGCCTCAGCCAGATTGCGCTGTGGGCTGCTGGTGCGGCCAGGCGCCCATTCCCTGACCCTGGGGATTCACGGAGCCTCTGTTGATATGTCAGGGCGACACACAGGGTGCCTCCTCCAAGTATTCGGACACAGTCCAGGGAACTGAGGGTGCATATCCACCGCTTATGCTTAGTGTATCCCACGACTGTGCGGATAGTTGAACGGGCACGAGAGGAGCTCTGTGCTCATTGTGACCAAATGGTTCCGCAGCCCTTGGTGCACTACCTGATAGACTGCCCGGCTACGATGCCCCTTCGCCGTAGACACTTCCCAATGACCCCAGTAGGGCAGACCCGAGAGGATGAGGCAGCACATCTTGTGTACTTAGCTGTCAAGGACTTGGAAACCTTACTTCCAGTCCTTGCACGTCATCCGCCCCCCCGCTGAAGTTGCTGCGAGGGCCTGCTTTGGGCCTCCATAGCACTGCACACCAGCCACTGTTAGTGCACACTAACGTTTGGTACGTCATCTGGCAATAGGGCCGGTGAGGTACCCCCCCCCTTCCTGCTGAAGACCTGCCACACAGGTGCAAGTAACGATAAATGTCACTTCCCTACCCGGGGAGCCAATGCCGGGTCACCAAAATGGAAGAGACCCGGGCCGGGATTACCGGCGAATCAAATAGAATAGAATAGAATAGAATTTGCTTAACATCGACACCATGCCTAACCCTTCTAGGGTAGGGTAGGTGCCTGAGCTCGAGCCTTTAGCTCATAAGACTGTCATTCCCATTAGCTCCCTTGGGGCGGGGATGGCGGACCAGAGAGGCCTAGCTTGTGGCTAGGCCTGGGGACAGTTAGTCCCAAAGATGAGGAGGTATTTGTGCCTCCTCCCATGGGAGACTTAGGTCTCAGACACTCCCTAAAGAGGGAGCCAAGGCCGGGCCACCACTTGGAAAAGGCCCGGGCTGGGAGAATACCGGCTAATCTTTAATAATAATAATAATAATAAAATGTACAGGACCCCCCTTTTGCCTACATTTATGAAAAATTTACTGGTCAGAAATTAAACATAATTTAGACAGCTTATCTGAGGTTCCTGGAGTTGTCCTGTCCTGTCGCCTGATACTCAAGTTATGCAGGAATGCACATCCAACAATTTCGCCTCCTATTTGAAAGGTGTCAGCCCGATTTTAACCTCTAGAGCACGAGAAATTCTTCCCAATATTCACAACGTGTTATTCAATTCAAACAAAATGGCGACAATCTGTTCTTTTAAAAATACACTTTTATTAAATACAATACAGGGCATCTATTTACCTATAAATTACCGTATTTCCGGAAAATATATAGTATTTTCCACAATAATACAATACAAAATTATCCTTCAAACTCCATACAAGTGAAACTATATCCAATGTCAAGTAACAAGCTCTGCGGCATGCTCTTGCAGACTATCAGCATCCCCCCATCATCCACGTTGATTCCAAGGCAGCGATCCAAGCGCTTATGCACAGAGAGCCAAAGGACAACATACACTTAATCAAATTCATCCGGGGTCACCTGCAGACTCTCATGGCCCAGGGTCACAGGGCTACCATCAACTGGATCCTGAACCATGTGGGTATCCCTGGCAATGATGCTGCAGATGAGGCTGCTAGGACTGCAACCCTCGAGGCACAGCCACATGCTGCGATCTCCATCAGCCTCAGCCAGATTGTGCTGTGGGCTGCTGGTGCGGCCAGGCGCCCATTACCTGACCCTGGGGATTCACGGAGCCTCTGTTGGTATGTCAGGGCGACCCACAGGGTGCCCCCTCCAAGTATTCGGGCACAGTCCAGGGAACTGAGGGTGCATATCCACAGCATACGCTTAGGGTATCCCACCACTGCGCGGATTTTTGAACGGGCACGAGAGGAGCTCTGTGCCCATTGTGACCAAATGGTTCCGCAGCCCTTGGTGCACTACCTGTTAGACTGCCCTGCTACGATGCCCCTTCGCCGTAGACACTTCCCAATGACCCCAGTAGGGCAGACCCGAGAGGATGAGGCAGCACATCTTGTGTACTTAGCTGTCATGGACTTGGAAACCTTACTTCCAGTCCTTGCACGTCATCCCCCCCCCGCTGAAATTGCTGCAAGGGCCTGCTTTGGGCCTGCATTGCACTGCACACCAGCCACTGTTAGTGCACACTAACGTTTGGTACGTCATCTGGCCATAGGGCCGGTGAGGTACCCTCCCCCTTCCTGCTGAAGACCTGCCACACAGGTGCAAGTAACGATAAATGTCACTTCCCTACCCGGGGAGCCAATGCTGGGTCACCAAAATGGAAGAGACCCGGGCCGGGATTACCGGCGAATCAAATAGAATAGAATAGAATAGAATTTGCTTAACATCGACACCATGCCTAACTCTTCCAGGGTAGGGTAGGTGCCTGAGCCCGAGCCTTTAGCTCATAAGACTGCCATTCCCATTAGCCCTCTTGGGGCAGGGATGGCAGACCAGAGAGGCCTACCTTGTGGCTAGGCCTGGGGACAGTTGGTCCCAAAGATCATGGAGTACTTGTGCCTCCTCCCATGAGAGACTTAGGTCTCAGATACTCCCTAAAGAGGGAGCCAAGGCCAGGCCACCACTTGGAAAAGGCCCGGGCCGGGAGAATACCGGCTAATCTTTAATAATAATAATAATTTGCTTACCGGCTAATAAAAAAAAAAAAAATCCTTGCTCATCGATACCATGCCAACCCTTCTAGGGTAGGGTAGGTGCCTGAGCTCGAGCCTTTAGCTCATAAGACTGTCATTCCCATTAGCTCCCTTGGGGAGGGGATGGCGGACCAGAGAGGCCTAGCTTGTGGCTAGGCCCGGGGACAGTTAGTCCCAAAGATGAGGAGGTATTTGTGCCTCCTCCCATGGGAGACTTAGGTCTCAGACACTCCCTAAAGAGGGAGCCAAGGCCGGGCCACGACTTGGAAAAGGCCCCAGCCGGGAGAATACCGGCTTATCTTTAATAATAATAATAATAAAATGTACAGGACCCCCCTTTTGCCTACATTCATGAAAAATTTACTGGCCAGAAATTAAACATAATTTAGACAGCTTATCTGAGGTTCCTGGAGTTGTCCTGTCCTGTCGCCTTATACTCAAGTTATGCAGGAATGCACATCCAACAATTTTGCCTCCTATTTGAAAGGCGTCAGCCCGATTTTAACCTCTAGAGCACGAGAAATTCTTCCCAATATTCACAACGTGTTATTCAATTCAAACAAAATGGCGACAATCTGTTCTTTTAAAAATACACTTTTATTAAATACAATACAAGGCATCTATTTACCTATAAATTACCGTATTTCCGGAAAATATATAGTATTTTCCACAATAATACAATACAAAATTATTCTTCAAACTCCATACAAGTGAAACTATATCCAATGTCAAGTAACAAGCTCTGCGGCATGCTCTTGCAGACCATCAGCATCCCCCCATCATCCATGTTGATTCCAAGGCAGCGATCCAAGCACTTATGCACAGAGAGCCAAAGGACAACATACACTTAATCACATCCATCCGGGGTGACCTGCAGACTCTCATGGCCCAGGGTTGCAGGGCTACCATCAACTGGATCCCGAGCCATGTGGGTATCCCTGGCAATGATGCCGCAGATGAGGCTGCTAGGACTGCAACCCTCGAGGCACAGCCACGTGCTGCGATCTCCATCAGCCTCAGCCAGATTGTGCTGTGGGCTGCTGGTGCGGCCAGGCGCCCATTCCCTGACCCTGGGGATTTACGGAGCCTCTGTTGGTATGTCAGGGCGACCCACAGGGTGCCCCCTCCAAGTATTCGGACACAGTCCAGGGAACTGAGGTTGCATATACACCGCCTACGCTTAGGGTATCCCACCACTGCGCGGATTGTTGAACGGGCATGAGAGGAGCTCTGTGCCCATTGTGACCGAATGGTTCTGCAGCCCTTGGTGCACTACCTGTTAGACTGCCCGGCTACGATGCCCCTTCGCCGTAGACACTTCCCAATGACCCCAGTAGGGCAGACCCGAGAGGATGAGGCAGCACATCTTGTGTACTTAGCTGTCAAGGACTTGGAAACCTTACTTCCAGTCCTTGCACGTCATCCGCCCCCTCTTTGAAGTTGCTGCGAGAGCCTGCTTTGGGCCTCCATTGCACTGCACACCAGCCACTGTTAGTACACACTAATGTTTGGTACGTCATCTGACCATAGGGCTGGTGAGGTACCCCCCCCCCTTCCTGCTGAAGACCTGCCACACAGGTGCAAGTAACGATAAATGTCACTTCCCTACCCGGGGAGCCAATGCCGGGTCACCAAAATGGAAGAGACCCGGGCCGGGATTACCGGCGAATCAAATAGAATAGAATAGAATTAAATAGAATAGAACAATGTCAAGTGACTAAACAAATCAATCCACATTAATTAAAACATTAGGTAATGAAGTAATTATTGATCTCGTTAAGACATATTACAACAAATAAATAATAACTGACTCTTATTTACACATCATATACATATGACGTTCATATATATATTCCAAACTATACCGTGACCTTTAACCCTTAATGGTTACAATACTATATAGCAATAGTACATTTGTTTGATGGAGATTTAAGTCTCGGTCTGACACATGAAAACTGTACTAAATAAACTTCTATTTTACCTTCCTTACACTTTCTCGTACCCAAACACAACCTTACTTATTACTCTCACCAAACCACTCACGCAAAACACTTACGAGAGACCAGTCCTTTTACGTTTTTACGTCGTACAAATGCCATAAATCCGGAAAACAGAAACTACGGTACGTATATGGAAAACTACACTCCCAACGATTCCCAAACAACAACTTGTTCCTACACTTGGTTCGATACATGACTGCTATAATACCATGTACTCTCTCAATTGTTCCAGCTGTCTGGAGCACCCAAGATGTATGAATTAAATCTGATAGTAACACCCCCAATGCCCTTTCGACATCATCCGGGAACCCTTCCCCCACGTCTAAACTAAGGACACATAAGGGAGACAAACCCCCCACCCACCCACCCACCTAATAAGTCTACTGAGCCAACAGCACACGGCTTCTAAGCGCTTGCAAAAATAAATCGCACGAAAAACTGTTTCTTCTATCCCAGAATCGCTACAGGACGGAATATTGCATAACTGTCATGTACACAAAACGGACCCGGACGGCAAGATGTTATGAAAAAATTTATATACTGTTTCACGAACTATGGGTCGCAATTGAAGATCCACCAGACGGCTCTAAATATCAGCCCAAGCATACAACGGAAACTGACTACAGACCGGTGCCACGTCAGCTTCCATAGTCGCCCGAACTAAGATACGCAATTTACGCACACGCGGATTTGAATCCACTGTAAGCACACGTAACATATCCATGCATATATGGTGATCACTCGCACAGGTATTGATACGTCTCACCAACTGGATTACCTTCCACTCGCAGGTATTGCACATATGTATGCTTGGCAAAAAGAGCAAGCATTGATGCATGAAAATCTAATAATCCCCAACCCCCCTTGTGAACACTTAAACTAAGCACACTGTGATGTAACCACCAACAACGACTTCCCCAGATAAACCGAAAAACATGCACCAATAAACGTGTCTCATCTCCTGGGCACAACAAAGATACATGCACAACATGCCACACTTTAGCATGTAGGATGGAGTTAGTAGCTATCACCCGTTGGTGGAGAGTTAACCCATGTAACCTCAGCATACCAACACGCCGGATAACGTTATCAACCACCATTTTAGAATTGAGTACATGTCCTTCAGTACTACTAGCCGCATGAATTAACCCGCAGATTTTCAAAGATTCATGCACAACCCACAGACTCTCCACAGAGATTGGACCTCGTTGCCACGGCCCTGAAAGTAATAGTCCAGACTTATCCTTATTACATACGCGTTGCCTCGCTAAAAGTGGTTACAATACGATCTACGACAGACAAACTACCGGCATAAGTAAGCATGAGCGTTGTATCATCAACATAGACAACAATATGGATGGGCCTACCGCACTGCCCATTACATGGAAGCTGCTCACACCCAGCTGCCAGTGCCCTATACAATGGTTCCTGATAAATAGCAAATAAAATTTGCGATAACGGGCACCCCTGGCGAATCCCATGATGTAAGAATACAGTCGTACCTAATTTCCCATTCATCTGGACGCGTAAACTCGCGTCAGTATGCAATGACATAACCCACTTAATAATCGTTCATGCAAAACCCAGCTGCTCCATTATGATTTTCAACACTAGATGATCAAGGTTATCAAATGCAGCCTTCCAATCTAACGCCAAAATCCCTCCCCCCCTACCCATTTCACTTTGGTGGCCGCGAACAAAATCACCAAGTACCTTTTGGCTTAAATACAGTGATCGTCCCGGGATACCAGCCTGATATGGATGTAAAACCTTCTCTAGGATGGGTTTAAGGCGATTGCACAAATTTATGCATATAATTTACAATCAGTGTTTAACTGGGTAATCGCCCTGTAATCATGTATCAGTACATTCGTTTTTTTTCGGAACAAGAACCACAATACCTCCTCGCTGAGACCTACTTAAACAACCCCGATTTTTCATACTATTTAATAACCTAGCAAGAAACTCACGTAACTCGCCCCAGAATTCTAAATAAAATTCACATGGCAACCCGTCTGACCCCGGCGATTTTCCTTTTTTTCATGTCCTGCAAAGTTGTCTGTATTTCATCAGCACTAACAGGCCCCATAGCATATAGCTGTTCATTCTCTATTAATTTACGAGTCACCCACGACTGGACGACATCCATGGCAACAGTACGATCTCGACTACCACTAAATGTATCACGGTAAACTATGTCAGCATAAAGACTCATGCGATTGGTATCCATTATCGTTGTACCCGACGGGAAGGACTCAACCCCGTCCCGCACCGTAAAGCCCATTATATTGAACGCCCGACGACGCTGATTTTGTTCACGCAGAACATACACAGATGGGGTGCGGGATTGCCAAAACAGCGTGTCAGCATGCCTCGTTGTGCTCCGTGTTTTCTCGTGTTTTCACGGTCGCTAGAACTTTAATTTGTGCCATCAATCCTATATGATACATCCCTCTAGCGCCTGGAACCAATCTTGGGCGGAAAACATTATATACTGAGTCAAAAAAGGAGAATTAGTGTGCACTACCTAGCAGAGTTTACTGCCAGAGGGGAATCATAGGCCTAGTGTGCCGTGTGCAAAATAATAATAATAGAACTTTTCTTTGTTATAGGAAAGAAAGCCTCCCTGATGACATTGTGTATACATAGTGTATAGTGTATACTACAGTGGCTCCCTAGTATATAGATAAGAAATGCTAAAGTGTCATTTGAAAACAGGTGAATTTGTAAATGAAGTGATAAGCCTATAGAGGCAGGTGCCAGAAGTCGCCAGAAACTTACCACACTGGTCAGCTGTTTTAATAATCTTCCTGGCCTGCTAGTGTACCTCACATATAATCTTCATGGCCTGCTAGTGTACCTCACATATAATCTTCCTGGTCTGCTAGTGTACCTCACATATAATCTTCCTGGTCTGCTAGTGTACCTTGCATATAATCTTCCTGGCCTGTTAGTGTACCTCACATATAATCTTCCTGGTCTGCTAGTGTACCTAGCATATAATCTTCCTGGCCTGCTAGTGTACCTCTCATATAATCTTCCTGGCTTGCTAGTGTACTCGCATATAATCTAGTGATACCAATGAATAGCAGAATACAGTGTTGTAGTAGCAACTAACCAGTATTATAATGGTACTTAGTGGAGTGGAGTGACTTTCATTAGTTTCTTTTTTCTTGAAATACCAGATGTATACTGTTAATTTCATATAACCTGTAGTTACCAGCGGTCGCAATACACAACGAGAAGCAAATATTACTACAGAAAAAGCGTCTTTCCTCCAAAACTTCCACCAGTCGACTATAGTGATAATATAGCATTTATTGTTGTGGAGACGGAAAAAACCTAGAAAAGCTAGATACAGTGATCGATAAACAAGGGTTGAGGCTCGACTGTTCATCATTGTAGGAGCTGCCAGCAATCACCGGTTCTTTAACATGCAAGTTATACTTTTGTATCAATCAAATCACATATTACTCGGGTAGATAATTTCCAGTAGATCCTTCATGTGTTAGCACAGTATCTTTTAAATAAGTGACCCACTGTTCAGATCAGACTGGTTCCGAACCCTTGACTGGTCGAACCCTCGACTGGTCCAAACCCTCGACCGGTTTCAAGCGGATTCGTTGGACAATAAAGCAGACTGTAAACGGCCATCCGTTTGTAGGCGCCCTTATCAAACACAAACAATAAATATAAATCAGGAACGTACACCGGTAAGCTGTCCTAATATTCAAGTACAGTTAGAAATAGTAATACAAATAGGTAGAGCTTCACTTTAAGGAGGTTATTAATAGAGTATTCAAGAGGTTGCTAGTAGAATTACAGTAAATCAATCATTCAAAACATTATGAAGCTCTGTGTAGTCTGCAATCAATCAAACAAACGGGCTTCCACATGGATAAATTGTCATTTTTGTGGAAATTGGTGTCACGCCCCTTGTGCAAATATCCAAGAACTATCTACAAGCAGTATTAAAACAGGGAAGTGTTTTTGGGTATGCCCAAATGAGATAAATCTGTGGACTAAAATCACATTGGTATTAAAAGAGGATAACATCAAAGCTGCTTTCATAGACAACCTGGAAGCTTTCTGCAACAGATGGGAACATAAAAAGTCTGGGCTGAATGGTACTGCCCTTGATACTGGCCATGTAGTCAGAAACTGTAAGGCTGGAGGTGATGTCCTGGTAGTCAGTAAATGTGGGGCTGATAGTGCTGTCCTGGTAGACAGTAATGGTGAAGCTGGAGGTGCTGTCCTGGGAGACAGTAATGGTGAAGCTGGAGGTGCTGTCCTGGGAGACAGTAATGGTGAAGCTGGAGATTTTGTCCAGGGAGTCAGGAATTATATGCAGGAAGGAATGCATATAAATAACCTCATGGAAGACAGGAGCCGTAGTGGGGAAACAAGTGTAGTCAAAGATAAGATAAAACCTATATTGAAAACTAGAAATACCACAGGAAATAGCAAACAAGAGGACTCCACTAGCAATAGTGAGGATATATTACCAAAAACAACTGGTGGGAGCTCAAATGTTCGTGCTAGTGAGGATAGGAATAAGATAGGTAAACGTGCACCAACAGGGAATACAGTCACAGAACCCCAAGGCAAACGGAAACCAAGCCTATGCACATACTATGCACTTGGTATCTGCAGGCATGGGAAATCTGGAAAAACAGATGGGAGGTGCAACTATGACCACCCTAGAAAATGCCGTGCCCATATGACAACAGGAAAATGCAAACTCCCTTCCTGTAAACTTTTTCACCCTGAAATGTGTACCTCTTCAGTACAGGAAAAACTGTGCTATAACTTAAATTGCCAGGCACACCATCTAAAGGGGACAAAAAGATACAAAACATCCAGGCCATGGGAAAACCTGGGTAGCCACAGCCACTCAAGAGGGAGATGTTTTTTAGTGCCAGGAAGGAACAAAAACTGGCAGGAAATCGCAGAAATCGTACACCAAATCCAGTCATTCCTGGAGTGGAACCACAGTCGATGGTCTCCACTCCAAACCAACAGATACAGATACTAATGCCAGAAAAAAAAATCCCCCCCAGTACCAACAATACCACCAGTCCGATGACATTCTTCTTTGCAAATATACAGGGTCTAAAGCCAGCAACAAACAACAAAATACCTTTCATCCATGGACTGCTTGCAGAGGCAAAGGCAATGTTCGCGCCTTTCACAGAGACCCACATAAAGGATCACTTGGACAACGAAATATGGATCCCAGGTTACAACTTATACAGATGCGACAGAGTGAACAGGCAAAAGGGGTGGGGGTTGGCCTGTACATTGCAGAGTCACTTGTTTGCACAGAACTGCTTAATGCCTCAAATGATGTAGTGGAAGTTTTAGCAGTAAAGATCAAGAACCAAAACCTAGTCATTGTGGTAGTCTACAAGCCTCCGGATGCAACATCCCTGCAATTCCAGGAACAGTTGTTAAAAATTGACCACTGTCTGGAAAATCTTCCAGCTCCTGCACCCAACATCTTGCTCCTGGGGGATTTCAGCTTAAGGAACCTAAAATGGAGGAATATAGAAAATAATATTGTTGCAGTAATAACACCAGGAGGCAGCTCTGATAAAAACTCACACTCACACTAGCTTTTAAATCTCTGCACAAAATTCAATTTAAACCAGCAAATAATAGAGCCTACTAGACTGGAGAATACACTAGACCTCATCTTCACCAACAATGATGATCTGTAGATGAATGGTTCAGAGAACCGACATGTTGATAAATTAGACACATGTGCAACTCTTGGGTATCTTTATTGAGGAAACGTTTCGCCACACAGTGGCTTCATCAGTCCATACAAAGGAGAATCTTGAAGAACAGGAGGAGAATGAGGTAATCAGTCCCTCAACCTTGAGTCGATGTGGTCAGTCTATCAATCTTGAATAGATTTATGGACCGGCCACAGGCCCATAAACGCTAATGAATCCAACTCTCATCGTACCCCACCACCAGTCAACGCGCACTAAGTGACAGTCATACCCAACTTCCCAATGATGTAGCCGAAAAGGACTGTTCTCTTATATCAACACCTTTTAACCGCGGACTATTCACTCCATACACAACATAACCTCGTATCCTCAATTCACCCATATCCCGATAATTGTGCTCTTGCAGAAACACAACATCAGGCTTAAAATGACATAAACACTGCTCAAAATCATCTTTCCTGTGAGTCGCCCGTAAACCATTGACATTTATAGTTAAACACTGGAATGTTGCTGGCTTTCGTCACACACATTCACTCGTAATACATTTAGACATTGAGCGACATCACAGTCTGTGCCACAAACATCGCCAGGCGGGAGGCTCGCCACCCTGGCATTGTCTTCAAAGCCATTAGGCGCGATCGCGGCCCACGACTTTTTCCCAGGTCGTTGTCCTGGTGTAAGTTTGTCATCACTACTTGAATTCCCTGCCGCCCGCTTATGGGAGCTCCCGTTAACAACGGTGCGGGCGGCCGTGGTCATGTGTGCATGGATGTCTACGCTAGTAATTATCACAGTGGGTCCGTCGGGAGTAGCAATCGTTGACGGTGGGCTACCAATGTTATTATCGGACGCCACTGGGGTGGATGGTGGCTCTGGACACTCCTCCACCGCACCATACAATTCCGGAAATGATACAGGGAGGTCTAGCTCTACCTCACAAGATGGAACAACATCAGTTGATGTCGCTGCGACACTGTCATCAGTAACGCTCGTCTCCATACAGGGCAATGTTACACACGGTGAATCAGGTGTAGTGACAGGTACATCGAGGGAAGGCTGTTGAGGCGTTGGTGTCGGACGGACGCCCTCCCCTACCATGGACTCGGGGGCTTGTGTAGGAGTGTCTGATGACACACGCTGCTCACCCTGTTGACGGGAACGCCGACGATCACATTGATATGCCATGTGTCTATACGCATCACATAATCGACACATCTTCCTTTGCCCCGGGTAATACACATATACCTGAGTACGGTAGACATCGAGGAGAACAAAAGATGGGATGGCCATTTTGATTGACATTTTTACTGAAAACGACCCATCAGGTTTACCTTCAAATGGGCCATGCCTCCATACACCTGCATATGTCTGGTGAATCATCCCAAATTTGGTGAAAACCTTACGGATTGCATGCTCATGAGCTTCGAAAGGGACATTTCGAATCTTGACCCATGTGTAAGTTCGGGACACATCCCGAAGACACACTGCCACAGTTGGGTTCACCTGACAACGTAGATCTTGATAACGTTGAACAACATCCTCATACACTGTAGAAGTCGTAAACTTGACGAAAACCTGGGAAGCACCATTTACTGAAACACCATAGATGTCATCGTTGGAGATCTTACATGTGTCTTGCAGGATTTGGAGTAGGAGGACATCAACATTATGATCCAACAAAGATCCCTGCAAAAGCTCCACACATACAGTGTTAACTCCTCGGAGGCTTCCCTTCATCTTGTGGGGTAACATTGATTTTCGCCACCAGAGGGCGAGGCGCAGAGCACACAACCACTCAACTCGGTACCTGTGAGGCAACTGAGGAGCGTCTGCGCAATAGGTCCACTCGGCCCAAAAGTGAAGAGGACAATGTACCCAACAGAATTACACAATGTGAACAGCGCTTTTATATACACATTCCTCGAAATGGTACTTAATAATCGACTACAGACCATGCAATTCATTGCACTGAACATATTATACAGACATATTACCCCCCCCCCCGTAGTTATCCAACCACCCCACTATTTACAAGCTAACATACTACAAACAATGGATGTTACCTAATCTAATGTCACACAGCAATGATCAAAACATTAATTTATGTAATTATCCTAATGGTTCAGTTACATAACAATATGTATCACACAACAATAGTGATATAGAAAAGTCACAAAGACATACAAAATTACTACAAAGCCATAGGTATAAACACACGTAAGCTTCTAAACATTTAAACATGCAATTCCAAACGTTAAAAAACAATAACACAGCTTCAACTATGACATTCAAGCTCTATACAACTTATATGGACATAACAGTGCTATTGACAACAGTACAATACAACATAAAATATAACCATGACATAAGCAACTCATAAAGACTGTGCCTAGCGCACACCTAACCACAAACCTATAACACCACTGTTGCATAACTTTATTTACACTATCTGACGTACATTAAACTCTTTACTCTCAAAACAAAACAGAAAATTGCAGATCACCAGTGACGAACAATAATGCACAGACATTAATACAAACATATCACAGCATATCTCTGGACACCGTGCATGATCACAGCATCAACACTATGCAGTGCAAGACACCTAGAAAACAAGTTGGAGCAAATACATGCAATTATTAGAGTAAAACTCCAAATTACAGTGTCATTACCGTAAATCAATATTACCACACACAGTATGTATAATAAAGCAGTAGATTATCAAACAATTGGCGTTAATCCTATTGGAGAAAACTTATTACACCTCTTAATGTGTCACACTCAAAACTCACCTCAATATCCTTTCCTCACACAATTCCACACACACACACACAATCGACCTCTGCAACACACACAAAATCCCCCCCCCCCCGGGGAAGGCCAGCCCGTT
Organism: Cherax quadricarinatus; assembly: GCF_038502225.1. Lineage (NCBI taxonomy): Eukaryota > Metazoa > Arthropoda > Malacostraca > Decapoda > Parastacidae > Cherax > Cherax quadricarinatus. Next base: position 26,010,835 of record NC_091342.1, on the reverse strand, counting down.
CATGCCATGACTGCTTATAAAGTCCATAAATCCCTCAAAAGAAAGTCCCTATAGCCCTCCGAGAAATCCCTCTCCCACCTCCTACCATGTATTTCCCTGTTGTGACACTTTGTTCTATAAACGGATGCTGCTATGGCCATCCTACGTTCCTCCGCCCCTTTGTCTCTCATTGCCCAAGATATACACACGAAATCAACCACTAAGTAAGCCACTGCCCTTTGAACCTTTACTCCTACCCCACCTACATCTAAACTGAGCGCTCTCAAAACCGCCAACCCTTTCCCCCCCCCACATACCGGATTACTTTCCCTAACCATTCCCACACAACCCCTAGGCTTTGGCAAAAATAAACTACATGAAAAGCTGATTCATCTACCCCACAAACTTGACACTCCCCACCCTCCTTTATTCGCCTATTTCGTAATACAACCCCAGACGGCAATATTCCGTGAAGAAACCTATACATTACCTCCCTCACGCATGGCCGGATGCGTAACCCTTTTAATCGACGCCAAATGTCTTCCCATGCATACATTGGGTACACTCCTTCCATTGCCACTGCCACCCTAGGCCATAACTTCCTCTCCATGGACCCTACCTCCATGTTTCTCGGATCTCTGACCATCATCAATAGATGCAACAACTCCTCACCATCTCTCAAATCCTGTCCCTTCCACCATCTCCGAATATCTCCCTGCAGCATCCCCAACCCTCCACTCCCCTCCCCCCAAACCCTTAGAAACCCATGTTTCACATATACACATTTCAACCTTCTTTCCAAGTGAATTAACCCCTGCCCTTCCAAGGCCACTGGAAGTGTTACCAACTCCCTTTTCAACCAATCGCATCGCGAACCCCAGATAAAATGGAAAACTCTGCTCAACAATCTACGGACATCCCCATACACCAAAGGGTACAGAGCTGCCACTTGCCATAATTTACTGTACAAAAGCACATTGACCACAATGACCCTCTGGTGTAGCGTAAGATGTGTCGGCCGCAATCCTGACAATCTTTCCAATACTCTATCTACCACACCCTTTGAATTAACCTCCCTCACAATCTGAGCATTACCCATATACACAACTCCACAAATTTTCACACGGTCCACGACACACCACCTCATCCCCCCACCCCCGCCCTCCCGCCCATCCCATTCACCCAGCCTCATGAGCTTTGATTTATGCACATTCACTGCCATACCTGTTGCCATCCCAAAAAAACATCTATAACTCTTTCCAGACCCTCCAAGCCCTCCCTCCCACTCACTAGGACAGTTGTATCATCAACATAACCTATGATACCGGGGCTCCCACCTCGTATGTCCTCCCTTACCCCCTCCTGTATGCACCTTTCCGCTGCCCTATAAAACAGATTCTGTAAACATGCAAACAATATTTGTGACAACGGGCATCCCTGCCTCAATCTCCTGCCCATTTTCACATGCAACCCCACCCGCCCATTAATCTGTACAAAGTGAGGATGAGGTGGAAGAGGCAGTTTTAGGGATGAGTACTGGTAAAACACTTGGGATAGACGGTATACCAAATGATTTTTATAGAGCACATTTGAGGTATATTAGGCAATGCTTTGTTGGGGTACTGAATCATATGTTAACTAGCGGGAAGTTGGCCAAATCACAAAGTACGGGTGTTATAGTTTTGGTGTCAAAGCAGAGGGGGGGAAGAGTTTTGAGTGCTTATCGAGCAATATCTCTGATGTGCGCAGATTACAAGGTTTTTGCGAAAATCTTAGGAAATAGACTTAAGAAGGTCATGGGGGTCGGTGATACATGGGGGACAGTTTGGAATTCCAGGGAGGAGTATGTGGGTAGGTCATGGACGGATTAGGGATTTTCTCGAGGGTAGTAGTAAGGGCGGTATTCTAGGTCTGGATTGGGAAAGAGCTTATGATTATGTGGATAGGGATTTTTTGCTTGAGAGTATGGTGAGAATGGGTTTTGGAGGGAGGGTGGTGGGATGGGTGAGGACATTGTATGCTGATGCATCGATGAGAGTACAGGTGAATGGTAGGTTGGGTAGTCCTGTAAGCATGGGGAGGGATTTAAGGCATGGGTGTCCACTCTCCCAAATGCTCTCTCTTTGCATGTATGCAGAATCCTTTCTATGTTCTGGTTGATGGTGGGACGGGAAGGATGGGGAAGAGTGGAGGCTTTTGTGGTAATATTGTGGGTTATGTAAATGATACAACTGTTTTACTTAATGAGGTAGAAGATTTAAGTAAAGTGGGAAGGGTACTTGAGATTTTTGGGAATGCTACTGGGATGAGAGTTAATAAGCAAGAGGTAGGCGCTTGGGTAGGCGGGACCTTGGGAGAGGAGTTTGGCTCGATAACTGTAGAAAGGCTAAAGATTTGTTGGATTTTGTATTCGGCAGATGCACAGGAGAGCAGGAGGGTTAATTCAGAAATGGTATTGGACAGAGCTTTGAGTAGGCTTAGGAGTTTCCGTGCCGGGGACGTAACCTTGCATCAAAGGGTTGTGGTGGTAAATATGTCAATTTATAGTAAGGGGTGGGGAGTGGCAGAAATTTATCCCTTACGAAGTCAGGATATTATGGAATTACAAAGGAGAGTATTAAGGTATGTGTGGGGTTTTGAGAGGGCGTGGTTGGGCAAAGATGTGGTAATGACTGTGGTAAGACAGGGAGGATTGGGATTGATGGCATTAGGATCTAGGGTGAAGGCACTATATGTTAAGCAGAGGTATATTTTGGCAGGGGGGGAAAGGAGTCTTCGAGTGGGGGAGGTGATGGGGGATGTCCACAAATGGTGGAGTGGTAGGGACTTAGTGGAGTGTGAAGATATGTTGAGGTTTATGATAAAGGTTTGCAATGTTAAAAAACTCAAGGTAAAATGGTTGGTGGGAGTGAGTCGTTCTCAGGAATCACTGCAGGGGTTGGCAGTGCATCCCACATATGATTAGCGAGTGATTTGGGTGGAATTTAGTAAACTAAGAATACAAGCAAGAGTGAGGGAATTAGTATATAGATTTCTTACGGGGACTTTGGCATTGAAGGAGGTGCTAAGACAAATGGGTTTTGTGAGAGAGGCGTCATGCGTTTTTTATGGGGAAGTTGAAACTGCTTTCCATGTAGTATATTTTTGTTCTGCTTTGGAGGTGGTAAAATTGTGGTTGAAGAGGGTTTTCCTTTTATTGGGGGTGTCAGATATCACCCCTTAGGGCTTTAATGTTAGATATGGGAGGGGTGCCCAACGTGGTGGGGAAGGCTATCAGATACGTAATAGTTGATTACTTGTATGTTTCTTGGGGGATGAAGGAGGTGGAGGGAAACATTAGGATAAAAGCGTTGGCAGCGTGTTTTATAGGACAGCGTGTAGGAACAAGCAATTATATGGGGGACAGTGGGTAACTAGTTTTCCTGAGGGATATTGTGGATTTACTGTTGCACGTTTACTCCACTTGGTGACGGGGTGAGGAGGCAAGGGGTTGGTCTCTTCAGTGGTATGTCCTCTTGGAGTGATTGGATGCCTGATGAGGAAGGTTGACTGGTTTGCAGGGTGTTTGATGTGGGTAATGCCGTCAGAAGGTTGTATGCCGGATATTGAGTGTATGGGTTTATTGGGGTGTATGTCAGGGGATGGTAAGGCATAATCCTTTTCTGTTCTAGGTATCGGGGTATTGAGTGTAACGTTCTTGTGGAGGTGTGACATGAATGTACATGACTTTGTATGGCTCTGATACTGTGTTTGTATGCATGTAAATCCGTACATTATGAACTCTGTACGAGAATATATAAGTATTTTATGGGGTTTATATATACCCTTCTGTTATTGGTAGGTCATATTATATATTGAATGTTAATCGTCAACATTAACTTTGTGTGTGTGTACGTGTGTTTGTGGGAATCAATGTCTTAGGTATAGTTCTATTATTGGATGTAATATATATTTAGTTTATTTAGTGTCAAGTCAATTTGAGCATTATTTCAAGTATAATCCAATCTGTTCTGTACGAACACATGTGCACATGCACCTATGTGTGTATATGCTTGTGTATATATATATATATATATATATATGATTATAGGACTTACTCCTACATGTTTTATAATGACTCCGACTGTTTGTTTGGGAGTCGGTATGTTTTTTTTTTCCACAAACTGGTTGGGTTTATTCAGTAATATTTTTGTAATATTAATGTGTTAAAATGTATTTAGTTTTTTGAGTGTGTACTGACATTGTCTGTCACGGTCTTTTGATCTGTTAATTGTCGGCTTGTGATTTTTCTTTTTATGTATTATGTATATGTTTCTTTTAAATAAAATACAAAAAAAAAAAATTAATCTGTACACACATCCCGGCTCCCTGATATAAAGTATGCACCCAATTTCCATTGTCCTCCCCGAACCTCTGCCGCTCCATGATTCTCCACAGAGCCTCCCTCTCGACACTGACATATGCCGTTCTCCAATCCAACGCCAATACCCCTCATTCCCCCTCTCGCAAACCCCCAAAAAACCTTCTAATAACCCCATGCCCCTCATACATTGCTCTCCCCGGAATCCTATATTGACCCCTCACTCTTACCTTTCCAATGACTTTCTTTATATCATTTCTCAAAATTTTTGCAAAAAGTTTGTAGTCTGCACACATGAGTGATATCATCCGGTAATCTCTCACTGTGCACTGACTTTCACCCTTTGGCACCAAAACTACTAGCGCTGTCGTCTGCAACAGTCCCTACGCACCCCTCTCTTTTATGATGTTAAATAATTGCACCAAAAAGTCTTTTAATACTCCCCAATGCTGTATGTAAAACTCCGCAGGCAGCCCATCTATTCCCGGCGCCTTTCCCCTGCTCATTCTCATTAAAGCCGTCCACACCTCTTCCTCCACAATAGGCCCCTGTAACTGTTTCCTGTTGTCTCTGTCCAGCACACACTGCACCCATCCCCCCATCTCTCTTAAAGCCCCCTCTCTTACACCCACACTCCTCATATATGCACTAAGCCAAGCATCAACATACCCTCCCATCCCCTCCATTGTCACCAAATCTTGTCCCTCCCTATACCTCTCGATGTCCTCAAGAACCCTCAAACCCACCATTTCCATTACAATGCGCCAGTGCCCCTGCCCTCGCAGGACACACACCGATGGTCTATCACCCCACATGACCTCCTCCAATCCCCCTAAAACCATTGCTGCATCAAACCTCTCATTTTGCACTTCCATTAGGCATTCCTTCACTCCCTCTATGTCAGCCACTGGAGCTCCCATCCCCCCCTTCCTCTCTCATAATACTCCCTTAACTGCCCCTCAAGATACCTAATAAGCCCATAAGCCAACTGATTCTCGTGCAATCCCTGTCGTACACAGAACTCTCGAATCCTAGTCTTCGCCCTTACATCCCAACATCTGAACACATCCCCATTGACTTCCATCCCTTCCCATAAGCCTTTCCACCATTGTGCAAATAGGACCCTCCCCTCAACATCTTGAAGCAACCGAACATTCAATTTCCAATAACTCTTATACCTGTTCGGCCGATCCTCCCATCCCAAATCCACCAAAACACCTCTATGATCAGAAAAAAACACATCCAAAACCCTTACACTCCGCACCACTGCTTTCCTTGTCACGTATATCCTGTCCAGCCGTGCAGCATACCCCTGCCTCACAAAGGTGTGCTGCACCTCCCACGCCCCCCCGCATCCACCAACCCCACCCCGGTTAACAGATCCCTCAGAACACCAGAACAAGATCCAGCTTCCCTAGGGTCCACATCCCTGCAGCGTATGACGCAATTCCAGTCCCCTCCCACCACAGCTAATGCTGGAAGCGACCTTAAGTGATACACCAACACTTCACGTATGAACTCATTCTTCACTCGACTGTCCCCCTCTGCTGGACCATAAACACGCACAAAAGACAACTTATCCCGTCCCCACGTCCCATCCACTCTGATAACCCTCCCCTCCCCCCCTCCTCACAATGATGTACAGTAAATGGGCTAGCCTCTCTCACCAAAATAGCCACTCCTCCTTTCAATCTCGTTGAGTGTGCCACATATACAGTATACCCCTCAATCATCAACATACAACCCTGCTTGTGGTTGTGCTCTTGCACAAACACTACATCTACACCATATCTAATGAAAAGCTCATGAAACCATACACACTTCCTATAATTTCTCAGACCATTAATATTTATAGAGAGACTCTTGAATTTGTCAATGGATGTTTTCCTTTACGTACTACACCACCTTTATCCCCCTTCCCCTTTATATGCCCTTGATCTTCAATCACCATTCTGTGATCTGCTTTCACATGCCCCTTGCCCCTGAACCCCCCAGGTCCATGCTCAACCACATCAGCCCAAACCTTTTTGCCCAAACACTGTGCTGGAGTGAGCACATCATCCACATCCAAGGGCACTGCTGCTCTCTTCTGTGACACTCGAGCCTTTCTCCCCGCCTCCACCCGGAAGCCATCCTCATGCACTTCTGCCACCATACTGCCAATTTGCAACCCAGCCTCAAACTGGGTCTCTGACATGCCTGCCCCCCTCTCACCACCTGGAACCCCAGCAGTATCCAGGCCACCCACAAGCCCCTCAACTGTGACCTCTCCTGGGGTCCCTAACAGGTCATGGAGGACTGAATCAATGGTAGCCTTCACGGCCCTGTCCTCACCAAGCGACACCACATCTCTGGTCTCTGGTGCTTGCCAGGTAGCGCATGACTCTCTCGGAAGAGTTGCACACTCTTCCTCCCTCAAGGCAGCCTCCTCGACCTCCACACTCCAAGCTTTGTTCAAGAAAATCGACTCAGGTCGTGCCAAATTCAACGTCGCAAGGTCCTCTGATGCATCCTTTTGCTGCTCATCCACCTGTGTACCCTGTCATTTAACACACTGTGCAGCAATGTGATCATAGGCACCGCATAAGTGACAGGTACGACGTTGCCCAGCGTAGGTCACCATTACTTGAGTCCTGAAGTCTTCTAGGTAAACATAGGAAGGAATGGGATGCCTCATTGTCATTTTTAAGGAAAAACTTCCTTCAGGCATCACAGCATATGATCCATCCTTCCACTTCCCCAGTGTTGCCATATGAACAGTCCCAAACTTCTCGAAGACGGCACATAGGTCTGCCTCATCAGCCTCAAAGGGTACATTCCTGATCTTCACCCACGTATAATGGCAGGACACATCATGTAGCCTTACCATCACTGCAGGATTCACTGGTACACAAAGATCTTGGAATCTGGCGACTATGTCTTCTTATACACTTGCATTGCGAAATTTCACAAAAATTCTATATGCCCCGTTCAAGGCTACACCATACAGCTCTTCGTTGGAAATGCCGTATGTGTCCCTGATGATGGCAGGTAATAAAACTTGAGCTGAGTGGGCATGCACAGCCCCACGCACCACTTCTGTGCCGACAGTGTTTACCCTTCTTCTTGCCTGCTGTGCCATTTTGTGAAAACCAAGTTGTCACTGGCTGACAGCAGGGGCAGGCTCAGCTCATGTCCGCTCGTCCCAGAGGTTGAGCGACGAAAGACTTTTGCCTTATTATTATAATATAATTTTTTTTTTTTTTTGCCGGTATTCTCCCGGCCTGGGTGTTTTCTCGCCGGGTCTTTTCCAAGTAGTGGTGACCCGGCCTTGGCTCCCTATCTGGGGAGTATGTCGAAACCTAAGTCTCCCATGGGAGGAGGTACAAGTATCTTATTACTATTCTATAAAAAACTACATTACGAGGGCCATTACTTTTTTTTTTCTATTCTATTCTATTCTATTTGATTCACCGGTATGGTATCCCGGCACAGGTCTCTTCCATTTTGGTGACCCGGCATTGGCTCCACAGGTAGGAAGTGTCGTTTACCTTTACTTGCACCTGCGTGGCAGGTCTTCAGCATGAAGGGGGGTACCTCACTGGCTCTATGGCCAGATGACATACCAAACATTAGCTTGCACTAACAGCAGCTGGTGTGCAGTGCAATGGAGGCCCAAAACAGGCTCTCACAGCAACTTCAGCAGGGGGGGGGGGTAGATGATGTGCAATGACTGGAAGTAAGGTTTCCAAGTCCCTGACAGCTAAGGACACAAGATGTGCTGCCTCATCCTATCGGGCCTGCCCCATTGGGAAGTGTCTATGGCGAAGGGGCATCGTAGCCGGGCAGTCTAACAGGTAGTTCATGAAGGGCTTTGGAACCATTTGGTCACAATGGGCACAGAGCTCATCTCATGCCCGTTCACCAATCTGTGCAGTGGTGGGATACCCTAAGTGTAGGTTGTGGATATGCACCCTCAGTTCTCTGGACTGTGTCCAAATACTTGGAGGGGGCACCCTGTGGGTCACCCTGACATACCAACAGAGGCTGCGTGAATCTCCACGGTCAGCGAATGGGCACCTGGCTGCACCGGCAGCCCACAGTGCAATCTGGCTAAGGCTGATGGAGATTGCAGCACGTGGCTCTGCCTCGAGGGTTGCAGTCCTAACAGCCTCATCTGCAGCATCATTGCCAGGGATACCCTCATGGCTCGGGATCCAGTTGATAGTAGCCCTGCAACCCTGGGCCATGAGAGTCTGCAGGTCACCCCGGATGGATGTGATTAAGTGTATGTTGTCCATTGGCTCTCTGTGCATAAGCGCTTGGATCACTGCCTTGGAATCAATGTGGATGATGGGGTGGATGCTGATAGTCTGCAATAGCATGCTGCAGAGCTTGTTGGATGGCAAAGAGTTTGGCCTGGAGGATGGTGCAATGGTCTGGGAGGTGCCAACCTGCTGTCAGATTGCTGTGGAATATCCCAGCAGCTGTGCGGCCTGCCACTGGGTCTCTGGAGCCATCGGTGTAATATGGCACACCCTGGGCCTTTCACACCCACAATGCTAGCCGAGGCAAGTCGTTGCATAATGTCCTGGGTGCAATGCCTCTTACTGTCTGGTAGGGTTGTCCAGTGCACCACAAACAGCTCTGGTGCCCAACGGGGTGGCACCGTGTAGCTTGCTGCCAGTCTGTCGCAGCCTCCCTCCTGGAGCAATGTCATGGGCAGGAGCTTCCATGTGGCATCTGCTATCGACCACATCCATCGGCGGCCGAGAAGCAGTGGAATGACCTGTTCCTGGCGGACCCGTAAATCTCTCATCATTTTGTCAGCCCCTGGGAGTCGGAGATACTTTGCGATCCTCTTGGCAGCTACCAGTTGGATCCTGTCTTCAAGAGGCTGCAGCAGCACCTCAAGGTTCAGAGCCACTACATTGATCCACCTAGGAGCCCCCAGCATGGCCCGTACAGCTGTGTTCTGGATGACACAGAGGGATTTGATGTTTGTGGGTCTGGCATGAACCAGAGCAAGTGCCGCATAGTCAACGACAGAGCATATTGCCTGGATGTAGAACAACCTCAATGCCTCGAGGCTGGCCCCAACCCTAGGGTTGGCCATGGCACTCATTGCCCTGACCTTCTGCAGAGCCCTCTCTTTAATGTTGTGCACATGTTTCTGGAAGGTGAGGCGCCTGTCAATGTAGATGCCAAGGTGCCTATAACTGTGAACCCACTCCAGGTCGATGCCCAGGACCCACAGCCTCTTGATGGGTACCCTGGTGCGAAGGATCATGGCTTTGGATTTTGCCATAGATATCTTGAGCCCCAAGCGACGGCAAGTGGAAGCCAGCAGACCTAGGAGCTCCTCGGCACGCTGCAAAAGCTGGCACTTCCTACATACGACAAGTGCCAGGTCATCAGCATAGCTGAAGAGGAAGGTGCCTCTGGAGAAAGGCAGGTGCACCAGCTGGTGCAACAGTACATTGAATAGGGTGGGACTAAGCACCCCGCACTGTGGAGTTCCGTTGTCCAGGTTCATGAGAGAAGAGGCATGCCACTGGAAGCATACCCGGGCCCGCCTGCCCTGGAGATAGGAAAGAAGCCATGAAAGCAGCCTGCCTTTAACCCCCCTGCGGGCCAAGAGTGAGAGGATGGCAGGTGCACTGGCTAGCTCAAAAGCTTTCTCGAGGTAGAGAAAGAGAACAATGTAGGCTTGGGCGTCCGACCCAATGCCGGCCAGTAGAGTGGTAAGGCTTTCGAAAGTGCCCATTCCTCTGGTGAAGCCACAGAGATGTTTATGAGGAGGGCCAAGCTTCCACCTCAGGTGCTCCAACACCATCCTTTCAGACACCTGGTGTCTGGTGAGGCAGATGGGTCTCACACTGCCAGGATCCCCAGGCTTAGGATATCAGCCTCCTTCCATATGACAGGGAGTTTGCCAGCTCGCCAAGTCCGGTTGACGACCCCCAGGACAGCTGAATGTCCAGAATGGCCAGACCGAGTGATCATGCCATAGGTGATACCATCATGCCCCGGTGCAGTGTCCCGATGAGATGTGAAGGCTGCCTGGAGCTCCTGGTCGGTGAAGTTTTCATCCGTGATGTCCTTAGCCTGGCAGGCCGCTTGGATCACCATCATCCTTCTAGGAAGGAGGGTGGCTTGGAGGTCCTGGAGATCCTGAGGCAGTTCAGCCATGGCTGCTCTAGAGATGAAAAGGTCTACAAGACGTTCTGCCTTCGTTGTGGGGACTTGGTGCAACCGAGCCATACTGCGACACTGCCCGGTGGCTAATCGTAACTTGGCCCAAATCTCAGATAAGGTGGAGGAGTAGCTGAAGAAGGCACACCACTCGAACCATTTAGCCTGCCGGACCCTGTGTGAGACATGGCGTGCATGCCACACCACTTCCCTGAGCAGATGCATGGACTCAACCGTGGGATTACGCTTGTGCATCATGCATACAACATTGATGCTGTGGTTCTGCTCCCTGATTTCCTCATTGTAAAACCACCAGTCACGTTTATATAACCCTCCACCTGTAATCTTAGGAATGGCTGCCTCAGCTGCACATGTGAAGGCCACCTCCAAGCTTTGAGTTGCCTCATCTGGGTCTGGTGAGATGGGGGAGGACCTCCCATCTCGCAGAGAAGAGCAACCGCCTAGAGATGAGTGTGACGTCCAAGCGGCCACAGTAGTGATGGGTTGGCTCACCATTATTGAAGAGGGCGGTCTCAGGGACCTCCCCCAGCACAGCCGCAAGGTGCCTCCCAGCTGCATTGGTAGGAGAAACAGAAGAAAGTATTGGGTGGTGGGCATTGACATCCCCAGTCACAACAACACCCTCCCAGGGGGCGAGTGCTGCCACCTCTGAAATGTCAAGGGTGTACCAAGAGCTTCTGCAAATATTGTAAACCACGAGAGGTCCATCCGGGATGTGTAGGGTGACAGCCTGAACCTCTACGCCCTCCCCACAGTTGATGGGTTCATTGGAGATTGAATGAGGGATAGTGGTCCTGACGTAGATCGCCGTGCCCCTGCCAGTCCCTTCCAGGCACTGAATGTATGCCGAGAACCCCGGTATACGTGGCTGCATTTGATGTGACGAATTGGTAAGTGTCTCCTGGAACAGGAAACATCTACCTCATCCTGAACTGCAGCTTCAATCACTAAATGAATTTTCCCGTGCAGCCCGCAAATGTTCCACTGGAGGATCTTCAAGAATGGATCTTCAGAGGTGGTCCTCTGATTTCATCTCCGCCCGGGACTCGTCGTCTGTTGTTGGCTACTCCAGGGCCTCCTCCATCATGGACTGGAAGGACTCCTGGATGATGGCTTGAAGTTCCATTGAGTCCTTCCTGTCCACACTTAGCATCCATGACAGGAGCTGTCTGCAGGCGCTCCTGTCCTCTGCCGACGGCAGCAGGCGACAGAGGGGTGCTGAGATGACCCAAATGGTTTTCTTCAGTCGATCGGGAAATGATTCGACCATTACCTCTGCAGGCATTGAGCTGGACGACGCGTCTAGTCGGTGTTGGGTCACTGGGTATGTCTGGGTGGCTGTTGACACTGCAGCAGCATAAGCTGGGTGCATCTTGGGCCCGGCCTGAGTGGCCATGGGCTTCTGCGTCCCCTGGCGGGGAACCTGTGCCTGACTCTGCCCGCTCACAGTAGGGGCCTGCCCTTGGGAAGAGGCCTGCTGGTGGTATGGCAAGGAATGTTGGTGCCCAGCTGTGACCTGCTTGGCAGTGTGCCTGGCCTGTGGCTGTTTTTCCCATTGATTCTGTCTTCTTGGCCACCTTACCATCTGACCTCGTAGTTGACCTCGCTGCTGCAAGCAAGTGCGTGCCCCCTGATGCAACTGCTGGGAGTCCAGTGCCGGGAACTCGCTGGTATTGCCCTCCTGTGGTATCTGGGGAACCGTGGTTGGAACCCATACCGACTGTTGCTGGGTGGTTCCAAGGCTGGGTGGCGTAGGGGATGTCGGTTCGTTCTGATGACGAACCTGCTGCCATTGCTGCACCATCACAAGACAGCTCCAGTTCCAGGCATGGTGCCTCTTTGAGCAGTTGGCACACTTGGGCTCCGGCTGAAGGGCTTTGCCGGTTGGCTGTTTGAGGATGGCAATGCAGTCTTTCGAGTCTTGTGCCTTGCTGCACACGCCACACTGCAATATGATTGAACCCCTGACAGTTGAAGCATTGTACTGGGCCTGACAGGTATGGTCGGGTCTTGAATCTTCCCCAGACCCCAAGGTCCAGGTGCATGGGAAGTGGACCTTTGTGGTGGATCAGCACCTGGCAGTTGGGCACCCTTGTTCACCCCTTGACATCATTGGGCACTTCCAAAATGGGGTCCAGTGGGAGGGGTACAGGGACCTGTAAGAGCACCCCCTTGTACAAATTTCCAAAGCAACCAGTTCCACCATGCTGGGATGGGTCACAACCAGCCCCTTCAATTCCTCGTAAGAATCCTCGTACCGAGGAATGACCAAAACGTCGTTCCTGAGAGTGAACTCACAGTGGATCTTGAGGCAATGTAGACCTTCCAGATACCTTACAAACCCATAATCCGGATCCTTGAATTTGTTGAAGGCCCTGGTTGCTTGTACCAGAGCTGAGCGGGAATTCCTCCGTCCACATGGAGTCAGCCAGTCCCCGTCCACTGTGGAGGTCATCGCAACTGGTGTAGGGACCTGGGATGGCTCCATCCTTGCCAGTTGAGGAGCTACAGCCTCCTGGCTTCCTTCCACAATCCCTATGGCCATCTGGGGGTGCAAGTCTCCTTGGGTAGCGGCTGACGACGGACCTAGTGGCAGATTGGCAGATACAGTAGTCTCTACTGCATCCTTGGCTTTCTTGGTGGGGCCTCCCACCTTCCCCACGTCGTCCTCCAATTCATCCCCGCATTCCAACAAACGTTTAGGCCGCTCTCCTGGGTCTGTCATGGTGACTGTAGGTGTGGGGACAGAGCCAGCAGCAGAGCTGCTGCCTGTGACCTCACAGCCGCCTACACTGGGTGCAGAGCTGTGAGGCTCAGTGCCCCAGTCAGGGCCCATAGCCACCTGCACATGGCTCACTGCCCTGAAACACTGAACACAGTCCAAGGACCACTAGAAATGTCGCCAATCTGTGTGTAAACTAACACAGATATATATTCCAAGCGAACACAACATGCTTTGTCCTACGATCTGGTGGCCTGGTGGCTAACGCTCTCGCTTCACACGGTGAGGGCCTGGGTTCGATTCCCAGCCAGAGTAGAAACATTGGACGTGTTTCTTTCCACCTGTTGTCCATGTTCCCCATCAGTAAAATGGGTACCTGGGTGTTAGTCGACTGGTGTGGGTCGCATCCTGGGACACTGACCTAAGGAGGCCTGGTCACAGACCGGGCCGCGGGGGCGTTGACCCCCGGAACTCTCTCCAGATAAACTCCAGATAAACACCGGTGTTCCATATCCAATCTCGATGATGATCACTTCCTTCATCCCTCCACCGACTTTTTCTTTTTTATATATTTATTTAAATCTCAGGTACAAAATATATGGGTACATAATCAATATGTAACAAGATACAGGCAGTAAAGAATAATCAACTGTGACTACTCAAATACTGAAGAAGTACATATATAATGACATAATATAATAATATATAATAACTGGCTGCACTCAAATCAAACACTGCTTATACATACTGTGCTTCACGTGAAAAGATGGTCACATAAAAAACGATAGATACCTACCCAGTAATGCTTACACTCCCTTCCCCCCCCCCCGTGAAAACGTGCCACTTTCACTTTAGTATACCCGGAATTTGCTGCCTGACCACGGTAGAGTGCGGTTGTGCTCTGTTCCCTCTGCTGTTTTCAGGCGAGGTACCTTGTACCAACATGGTGCTGAGTGTGAGGATGTGCGTAAATACCATCGGTATACAGCTGCTTCATGGGGCAATTTCACCATCTTCAGCGCAGGTGTTACTCCTGACCATCATTAGGGAGTCGTTTGGTATCCAGGACAATGAGGTGTATGGTGTTGCCCTGAATAGGGCATACATAATCTTCGTCAAACTGAATTCCACGTCAGTGTACGAGTCTTTGGTTATGATATTCCAAGACATGAGTCTTGACGCTACTCCAGGTGTGAAGGTGCGTTTGATCGACGTATATCACCACTTAACGTGGGTTAAGATTCGTAATGTCCCATTTGAGGCAGATGAGGCTGACATCAGGAGTGTTTTCGAGGCATATGGGATCATACATCTGGCACAACAGGGCAAGTGGAGGGCTGGTGCTTACATGGGTCGTCTGGAGGGAACCTTTTCCCTGAAGATGACTCTGAGACATCCCATACCATCATACGTCGTTTTGGAGGACTTCCGGAGGCAAGTTATAATTTCGTACACCGGACAGAGACGTACGTGCAGGTTATGTGGGGCGTACGACCATATAGCGGCAGCGTGTGTGAAGCTGAGGAGGGCGCCTATGCAAATTGGTGAAGCACCAGTTACCAGTGTGGTAGCTGTTGTTGAGAGCCCCATGCGAATGCAAAGGCTTGGGCGCTTTTGGAGTGAAGTGAAAGAGGATCCCACAGAGGAGACTGGCGTGTGTGAGGCAAGCAGTGACATAGCAGGAACTGTTTCTAGGCAGGAGAAAAGTGCAGAAGAACAAGTGCAGCAGGAGGTACAGGCTCTCGAGGAAGAGCTTTAGGAAGTGTTGAGGACATTGATTCCGCCTGCAGAGGATGTTGTTCCTGAGCTGGTGAGAGGTGCGGCATTGTCTGTGGAGGAATGTGATGATAAAAACCATAGCAGGGATGACAGGCCAAGCAGTAAGCGTGAGATGTCGCCGTGTGCCGTGGCTCAGGGGGTGGTGGTGATTGAGGTTCATCTTGAGGGAACCTAAGAAGACAACATGGAAGTGGAGGGAATCATGAGGAAGAGAGCTGCGGCGTCAGACTCAGATGGTGTTCCGACGCCGGCGCAGAGGTCTGGGAGGAAGGAAGAGTACTGTCGAGGTAGTCAGAATATGACACATCACAAGAAAGTGGGGAGGGGTTGATGGTGTGAAGCCCTGTGCTGGCTCTGGGGCAGGAGGCCCTGGGATGAATGAAGAGAGGAGGAAGGGTTGGAAAATATAAAGAGGCCTTAGGTGTATGAGTGTGAACGTAAATGGACTGTGTAATAGTGTGAAGAGGGAATGGTTTCGAATGTTTCTGTGTAAATATAGAGTGGATGTAGTGTTCCTGCAAGAACACAATTTCAAGGTGGGAAGAGAGCTGTAGGTGGCAGGTTTTCAGGTCATGACTCTGCTATCTGCATGTTTGACAGGTGGTGTGGGTATATTGATCAGGGAGGCGACCCCGTTTGTGTTGATAAGAAGTGAGGGGGGAGGGGGGAGGGTGTTACTTGTGGATAGGAGGTGGATGGGGCAAAGGGTAACCTTTGTTAGTGTGCATTCACCAGCTGAGAACGATGTGAAAGTAAAGCAGGAATTTGAATGTGATGACCTAGTTCTCTTCTCACGTCGTTTACCTGCGGTGGCCATCGTTGGTGGGGACTGCAACTGTGTTATCAGAAGGGCTGATGAGGAACCAAAATGGGCGGGGCACGTGTCTGTGACCTTACGAGACCTCTTGAGGGGTATTCAGTTGAGGGATACAGTTGGAGGAGGGGTGTGAGAGGTAGAGCTCACTTTCGTGAGAAGGGGCTATGCAGCTAGGTTAGATAGGTTGTACATTTCTCAAAGGGTTTTGGTCAAGTTTTTCCGCGCAATAGAGGTAGCTTATTCGGATCATAGGGCGGTCGTGGCAGAGGTGGGATGGGAGTCACTGGCAGGTATCTCTAGGGGTTATTGGAAGTTAAATACGAGTCTGTTAGCAGATGAGGAGGGGTTGGAGGGATTTACAACACGGTGGGAGGGGTTAAGTGCAGAGGTACATGGGGTGGAGGATGTGATAACATGGTGGGATGGTGTGGCTTTTGAACGAATTAGGCAATATTATGTGAGAGAAGGGAAACGAATTAATTCTTTAAAATATGGGCTGGCCAATTATTTGGAGGACAGGTTTAGGGGTTGTTATGTGAGGGGGGCGGTGGTGGATATTTATCCTATGGATGACATACTGGCACTTAAGGGGAGGCTGCACGAGCTCCAAGATGAGAGGTTTCAAGTGGTGAGGGTAATGGCAGGTGTAAAAGAGGTGTTATGGGGCGATAAGCCTTCGTCGTGTGTTGCATAGGCAAAAACAATGGCAGCAGGCAACAGCTATTCCATGGTTGGAAGTTCATGAGTAGGTAGGTGGGTATAGGGTGGGTCAGGTTATACACACCACAGATAGAATGGGAGTGTTTGCGGTTGAGTGGTATGGAAAGTATTGGCAAAGGGATGCGGTAAGAGCTGGGGTTTTAAAACAGGTGTGTGAGAATGTGATATGTCTGTTGGGAAACAGTGACTGGGAAGCATTGGGAGGGGAAATAACTGAGGGAGAAACATGGAAGGCTTTAAGTGAAATGCGTAAGGGTAAAGCTCTGGGAATCGATGGACTCCCGGCAAAAGTTTTATCTACAGCATTGGGAGCTAATGAGGGGTTTTTTGGTTATGTTATTAAATTTAATGAAGGAGAGGGGAGTGTTGGGAGAGAAGCAAGCAACAGCTGTAGTAGTATTGGTACCGAAGGGAAAGGGGCAACATACACTTAGGGACTACCGGGCAATATCGTTGTTATGCACAGATTATAAGCTGTTTGCCAAAATTTTTGGGAAACGGTTTAAATGTGTAGTGGATAGTGTAGTATTGAGAACTCAGTTTGGGTTGCCAGGGAGGTCTATGGTGGAGGGACATGGGTTCCTAAGGGATTTCGTGGAAGCAAAAGGGGGGGAGGGGGGTTTGGTGGCTTTAGACTGGCAGGGCACATATGAGTGGAATGAGAGGCATTGAGAGCCATCCTCAGGGGACAGGGGTTTGGGGAAGAAATAGTGGGATGGGTATATCTTTGTATCACGGTGCAATGGCGAGGGTACAGATTAATGGGAGAGTGGGTGGGAAGATTGTAATGGAAAGGGGACTTCGACAGGGGTGCCCTATGTCACAACTTCTATTTGCATGCATACAGGACCCCTTTTATAGGATGATGGAGAAGCGTATGTGCAATAAAGGGGGTGAAGGGAGTAGAGTTGGGAGGGTTTGGGCAGTCTTAATAGCGTATGTAGATGACACTACTGTTCTGGTTAGGGAGGGGATGTCAATGGATACCTTGGACGGGGTAGTACAATTGTTCTTGGATGCAATTGGCATGAGAGTGAATTCAGAAAAGTCCATGGTTATAAGGTTAGGAGCTTGGGCTGCGAGGGTTGAGTGGGGTAGTTCAGTCGTGCGGAGGTGGGTGAATTTGTTAAAAATTTGTGGTCTCGTCTATGCAGATGATCTGGATGTAGCACTCAGGGAAAACTTAATTAGGTTGGTGGATAGGATTTAGGGGCGCTTGGGTGCATTGAGACCTTATCATTTGACCCTTGTACAGCATGCCATTGTCATTAATGTCTTATTGTATAGTAAGGTATGGCACGTGACAGCCGTGTTCCCATTAACACTGACAGCAATAGCAGACATACTTAGGAGGGTTTTCAAATTTTTGTGATTGGCTTAAAAGGGACGTAGTAATGTTACCTGTGCAGAATGGGGGGTTGGGTTTGCTGGACTTAAAGAGGAGGGTCAAATGTGTCATTATTAAAAGGGAGGTGGTGAGGGAAGGTGTGGGTGGGGGGGGTCTTGTCAGGATCCATGAAAGATTGAAACGAATGTATTCGTTAGTGGAGTTGTGGGAGTGTGAAACTGTTATGAGGGCTATGGCATGGGCTCGAGATCCGGGGAAGGTCAAAATAGGTGCGATGTGTCGATTGTTGGTGGGAAGGGTTGTGGCACCAGTAGAGGGAATTTTCCCCATGTATACATGGGAAAGTGTATGGAATAGGTTAAGTAGGATGAGGTTACAACCACGAGCACGTGACGTAATGTATCGGTTTTTGCACGGGATTTTGCCGTCGGGTGTGGTTCTGAGGGATAGACGTGTGGTTGACGGGGGTGTGTGTGGAATATGTGAAGGTGAGGAGTCAGCGTTTCATTTTGTATATTTTTGTGAGGGGATGGGTAGCGTCAGGGGTTGGTTGAGTAGAGTACTCCGTAAGATTGTGGGTAAAGAGATTTCTGTTCTGAGAGCTTTGAGTCTTGACGTGGGAGGACTGGATGAGAGTATCATTAGGGCTGTGGGGTACATTATGGTAGATTATATATACATATCGTGGGGAATGAGGGGGAAAGGGGTTAGTGAGGTGAAGAGGCGGGTTTTAGCGGTTACGTTTTATAAAACGTTGTGTCGTAATAGGGAAATTTATGGGAGAAGGTGGGAGCGGGCTTTCTCAGAGGGATATAAAGAACTTACGTTAGAGGTTTTATTAAATCAAGTGGGAGGGGCAGGGTAGGGATGGTAAATGCTTCTCTAGGATGGTGATGTCAGGGGTAGAAATGGGGTTGCCTCATTGGGGTTGACAGTTGCAAAGAATGTGCGCGAGAGTGTTTTAGATAATGTAACGTGTGAATGTGTTTGAACCTGTGCGTATGGGATGTGTAACGGCACATACAAAGTTGTGGCTGTCTGCGTGCGCCTTAGATACGCTGTTGTGATTATGGATTGGTTGAACTTCATTGTAGCAATGTTCCGGGACTTGTTAAGCACTAGATGTGTATCTTAACCTGGTTGAAGTGTCAGTGTGTAAGACTTGGTCATGTTTCACTTATGTTAATATTTGTTATTAAATGTACTGTGTCTTTCGTGCTACTGTTTCACCAATACTTATATAATTACCAATTAGGTTTATTCATATATGTCAAGTTAGGATGTTAAGTCAACAAGTTGGTGATAACGGTCATATTATTTCGGGGTGAGGGGAGGTAATTAATGTGTAATAAGTTTAAGTCATTAACGGTAATAAGAACTTTATTGGTAGTTGTATACATGTGTATTGAAATGTAGTATTCACATGTGTTTGTCTTATTTAAGGTATTGTGATTTTGGTAGTCCTGTACCATCAATGGTTGTAAATTCTCTTTCCTCACGTGACACGTGTCATGATATTCCTAAATTGAGGATAATTAATGTCATGATTATTCAGATTGGTGATGGGTTAGTTTTCAATGTGTGTGTGAGTGGGGGGAGGGATGATGGGTCACCTGTGTTGTGTGAGTGGGGGAGGGACGATGGGTCACCTGTGTTGTGTGAGTGGGGGGAGGGATGATGGGTCACCTGTGTTGTGTGAGTGGGGGAGGGATGATGGGTCACCTGTGTTGTGTGAGTGGGGGGAGGGATGATGGGTCACCTGTGTTGTGTGAGTGGGGGAGGGATGATGGGTCACCTGTGTTGTGTGAGTGGGGGGAGGGATGATGGGTCACCTGTGTTGTGTGAGTGGGGGGAGGGATGATGGGTCACCTGTGTTGTGTGAGTGGGGGGAGGGATGATGGGTCACCTGTGTTGTGTGAGTGGGGGGAGGGATGATGGGTCACCTGTGTTGTGTGAGTGGGGGGAGGGATGATGGGTCACCTGTGTTGTGTGAGTGGGGGGAGGGATGATGGGTCACCTGTGTTGTGTGAGTGGGGGGAGGGATGATGGGTCACCTGTGTTGTGTGAGTGGGGGGAGGGATGATGGGTCACCTGTGTTGTGTGAGTGGGGGGAGGGATGATGGGTCACCTGTGTTGTGTGAGTGGGGGGAGGGATGATGGGTCACCTGTGTTGTGTGAGTGGGGGGAGGGATGATGGGTCACTTGTGTTGTGTGAGTGGGGGGAGGGATGATGGGTCACCTGTGTTGTGTGAGTGGGGGAGGGATGATGGGTCACCTGTGTTGTGTGAGTGGGGGGAGGGATGATGGGTCACCTGTGTTGTGTGAGTGGGGGGAGGGATGATGGGTCACCTGTGTTGTGTGAGTGGGGGAGGGATGATGGGTCACCTGTGTTGTGTGAGTGGGGGGAGGGATGATGGGTCACCTGTGTTGTGTGAGTGGGGGGAGGGATGATGGGTCACCTGTGTTGTGTGAGTGGGGGGAGGGATGATGGGTCACCTGTGTTGTGTGAGTGGGGGGAGGGATGATGGGTCACCTGTGTTGTGTGAGTGGGGGGAGGGATGATGGGTCACCTGTGTTGTGTGAGTGGGGGGAGGGATGATGGGTCACCTGTGTTGTGTGAGTGGGGGAAGGGATGATGGGTCACCTGTGTTGTGTGAGTGTGGGGGAGGGATGATGGGTCACCTGTGTTGTGTGAGTGGGGGGAGGGATGATGGGTCACCTGTGTTGTGTGAGTGGGGGGAGGGATGATGGGTCACCTGTGTTGTGTGAGTGGGGGAGGGATGATGGGTCACCTGTGTTGTATGAGTGGGAGGAGGGATGATGGGTCACCTGTGTTGTGTGAGTGGGGGAGGGATGAATGGTCACCTGTGTAGTAAGAGTGTGAGGAGGGATGATGGGTCACCTGTGTTGTGTGAGTGGGGGAGGGATGATGGGTCACCTGTGTTGTGTGAGTGGGAGGAGGGATGATGGGTCACCTGTGTTGTGTGAGTGGGGGGAGGGATGATGGGTCACCTGTGTTGTGTGAGTGGGGGAGGGATGATGGGTCACCTGTGTTGTGTGAGTGGGGGGAGGGATGATGGGTCACCTGTGTTGTGTGAGTGGGGGAGGGATGATGGGTCACCTGTGTTGTGTGAGTGGGGGGAGGGATGATGGGTCACCTGTGTTGTGTGAGTGGGGGAGGGATGATGGGTCACCTGTGTTGTGTGAGTGGGGGGAGGGATGATGGGTCACCTGTGTTGTGTGAGTGGGGGGAGGGATGATGGGTCACCTGTGTTGTGTGAGTGGGGGGAGGGATGATGGGTCACCTGTGTTGTGTGAGTGGAGGGAGGGATGATGGATCACCTGTGTTGTGTGAGTGGGGGGAGGGATGATGGGTCACCTGTGTTGTGTGAGTGGGGTGAGGGATGATGGGTCACCTGTGTTGTGTGAGTGGTGGGAGGGATGATGGGTCACCTGTGTTGTGTGAGTGTGGGGAGGGATGATGGGTCACCTGTGTTGTGTGAGTGGGGGGAGGGATGATGGGTCACCTGTGTTGTGTGAGTGGGGGGAGGGATGATGGGTCACCTGTGTTGTGTGAGTGGGGGGAGGGATGATGGGTCACCTGTGTTGTGTGAGTGGGGGGAGGGATGATGGGTCACCTGTGTTGTGTGAGTGGGGGGAGGGATGATGGGTCACCTGTGTTGTGTGAGTGGGGGGAGGGATGATGGGTCACCTGTGTTGTGTGAGTGGGGGGAGGGATGATGGGTCACCTGTGTTGTGTGAGTGGGGGGAGGGATGATGGGTCACCTGTGTTGTGGGAGTGGGGGGAGGGATGATGGGTCACCTGTGTTGTGTGAGTGGGGGGAGGGATGATGGGTCACCTGTGTTGTGTGAGTGGGGGGAGGGATGATGGGTCACCTGTGTTGTGTGAGTGGGGGAAGGGATGATGGGTCACCTGTGTTGTGTGAGTGGGGGGAGGGATGATGGGTCACCTGTGTTGTGTGAGAGTGGGGGGAAGGATGATGGGTCACCTGTGTTGTGTGAGTGGAGGGAGGGATGAGGGGTCACCGGTGTTGGGTGAGTGGGGGGAGGGATGATGGGTCACCTGTGTTGTGTGAGTGGGGGGAGGGATGATGGGTCACCTGTGTTGTGTGAGTGGGGGGAGGGATGATGGGTCACCTGTGTTGTGTGAGTGGGGGGAGGGATGATGGGTCACCTGTGTTGTGTGAGTGGGGGGAGGGATGATGGGTCACCTGTGTTGTGTGAGTGGGGGGAGGGATGATGGGTCACCTGTGTTGTGTGAGAGTGGGGGGAGGGATGATGGGTCACCTGTGTTGTGTGAGTGAGGGGAGGGATGATGGGTCACCTGTGTTGTGTGAGTGGGGGGAGGGATGATGGGTCACATGTGTTGTGTGAGTGGGGGGAGGGATGATGGGTCACCTGTGTTGTGTGAGTGGGGGGAGGGATGATGGGTCACCTGTGTTGTGTGAGTGGGGGGAGGGATGATGGGTCACCTGTGTTGTGTGAGTGGGGGGAGGGATGATGGGTCACCTGTGTTGTGTGAGTGGGGGGAGGGATGATGGGTCACCTGTGTTGTGTGAGTGGGGGGAGGGATGATGGGTCACCTGTGTTGTGTGAGTGGGGGGAGGGATGATGGGTCACCTGTGTTGTGTGAGTGGGGGGAGGGATGATGGGTCACCTGTGTTGTGTGAGTGGGGGGAGGGATGATGGGTCACCTGTGTTGTGTGAGTGGGGGGAGGGATGATGGGTCACCTGTGTTGTGTGAGTGGGGGGAGGGATGATGGGTCACCTGTGTTGTGTGAGTGGGGGGAGGGATGATGGGTCACCTGTGTTGTGTGAGTGGGGGGAGGGATGATGGGTCACCTGTGTTGTGTGAGTGGGGGGAGGGATGATGGGTCACCTGTGTTGTGTGAGTGGGGGGAGGGATGATGGGTCACCTGTGTTGTGTGAGTGGGGGGAGGGATGATGGGTCACCTGTGTTGTGTGAGTGGGGGGAGGGATGATGGGTCACCTGTGTTGTGTGAGTGGGGGGAGGGATGATGGGTCACCTGTGTTGTGTGAGTGGGGGGAGGGAAGATGGGTCACCTGTGTTGTGTGAGTGGGGGGAGGGATGATGGGTCACCTGTGTTGTGTGAGTGGGGGGAGGGATGATGGGTCACCTGTGTTGTGTGAGTGGGGGGAGGGATGATGGGTCACCTGTGTTGTGTGAGTGGGGGGAGGGATGATGGGTCACCTGTGTTGTGTGAGTGGGGGGAGGGATGATGGGTCACCGGTGTTGTGTGAGTGGGGGGAGGGATGATGGGTCACCTGTGGTGTGGGAGTGGGGGGAGGGATGATGGGTCACCTGTGTTGTGTGAGTGGGGGGGGGGATGATGGGTCACCTGTGTTGTGTGAGTGGGGGGAGGGATGATGGGTCACCTGTGTTGTGTGAGTGGGGGGAGGGATGATGGGTCACCTGTGTTGTGTGAGTGGGGGGAGGGATGATGGGTCACCTGTGTTGTGTGAGTGGGGGGAGGGATGATGGGTCACCTGTGTTGTGTGAGAGGGGGGGAGGGATGATGGGTCACCTGTGTTGTGTGAGTGGGGGAGGGATGATGGGTCACCTGTGTTGTGTGAGTGGGGGGAGGGATGATGGGTCACCTGTGTTGTGTGAGTGGGGGGAGGGATGATGGGTCACCTGTGTTGTGTGAGTGGGGGGAGGGATGATGGGTCACCTGTGTTGTGTGAGTGGGGGGAGGGATGATGGGTCACCTGTGTTGTGTGAGTGGGGGGAGGGATGATGGGTCACCTGTGTTGTGTGAGTGGGGGGAGGGATGATGGGTCACCTGTGTTGTGTGAGTGGGGGGAGGGATGATGGGTCACCTGTGTTGTGTGAGTGGGGGAGGGATGATGGGTCACCTGTGTTGTGTGAGTGGGGGGAGGGATGATGGGTCACCTGTGTTGTGTGAGTGGGGGGAGGGATGATGGGTCACCTGTGTTGTGTGAGTGGGGGGAGGGATGATGGGTCACCTGTGTTGTGTGAGTGGGGGGAGGGATGATGGGTCACCTGTGTTGTGTGAGTGGGGGGAGGGATGATGGGTCACCTGTGTTGTGTGAGTGGGGGGAGGGATGATGGGTCACCTGTGTTGTGTGAGTGGGGGGAGGGATGATGGGTCACCTGTGTTGTGTGAGTGGGGGGAGGGATGATGGGTCACCTGTGTTGTGTGAGTGGGGGGAGGGATGATGGGTCACCTGTGTTGTGTGAGTGGGGGGAGGGATGATGGGTCACCTGTGTTGTGTGAGTGGGGGGAGGGATGATGGGTCACCTGTGTTGTGTGAGTGGGGGGAGGGATGATGGGTCACCTGTGTTGTGTGAGTGGGGGGAGGGATGATGGGTCACCTGTGTTGTGTGAGAGTGGGGGGAGGGATGATGGGTCACCTGTGTTGTGTGAGTGGGGGAGGGATGATGGGTCACCTGTGTTGTGTGAGTGGGGGGAGGGATGATGGGTCACCTGTGTTGTGTGAGTGGGGGGAGGGATGATGGGTCACCTGTGTTGTGTGAGTGGGGGGAGGGATGATGGGTCACCTGTGTTGTGTGAGTGGGGGGAGGGATGATGGGTCACCTGTGTTGTGTGAGTGGGGGGAGGGATGATGGGTCACCTGTGTTGTGTGAGTGGGGGGAGGGATGATGGGTCACCTGTGTTGTGTGAGTGGGGGGAGGGATGATGGGTCACCTGTGTTGTGTGAGTGGGGGGAGGGATGATGGGTCACCTGTGTTGTGTGAGTGGGGGGAGGGATGATGGGTCACCTGTGTTGTGTGAGTGGGGGGGAGGGATGATGGGTCACCTGTGTTGTGTGAGTGGGGGGAGGGATGATGGGTCACCAGTGTTGTGTGAGTGGGGGGAGGGATGATGGGTCACCTGTGTTGTGTGAGTGGGGGGGGGATGATGGGTCACCTGTGTTGTGTGAGTGGGGGGAGGGATGATGGGTCACCTGTGTTGTGTGAGTGGGGGGAGGGATGATGGGTCACCTGTGTTGTGTGAGTGGGGGAAGGGATGATGGGTCACCTGTGTTGTGTGAGTGGGGGAAGGGATGATGGGTCACCTGTGTTGTGTGAGTGGGGGGAGGGATGATGGGTCACCTGTGTTGTGTGAGTGGGGGAAGGGATGATGGGTCACCTGTGTTGCAGCACAGGTTTCTTAATAATGCATATTGAAGGTCTTGTGTAATTTGTTGAGAGTTGTATTATGGGTGATTGTTATTAATCTTGGTGCATTATTGTGTTGAGGTTGTAATTTAGGAGTTTTGTTTATAGCCATTTTGTGGCCTTTGTTATTATACCTTTATTCCTTCTTGAATTTTGATATGTTTTAAAAACTTGTATATAGTACAGTGTCAGGTGTTGCCTGGATTGTTATGTGATTATATGTTGTGTTATTGATGTTCTCCTTGTTCAAGTTATTTGTTAATTTTAAGTAGCAGGGGAATGTAGAATGTATTCATTGGTGGGGGAGGGGAGTGTAAGCAATAAAGAGTAGGTTCCATTATATCTATGAACCTTGTGTACTTGTGTACCTGTGAAACAACGTAGTAGAAGTAGTCTGTAGGTTGTGTTAAGTTTATTTTAATGTCTTTATGTATGTGCTTATTCAGCAGATTGTGTAGTGAATGTTTATTGGTCATCACCAGTGTCAATGTTACATATTTGTACATGAAGTTTTAAATAAAATATAAAAAAAATAATTTTTTTTTTTATATATTTTATTTATAACAATACAATACAAGAGATAGATAAGACAATAACAGTTCTTACACAGAATAAATCATTAACAACCACACAAACATGAACTTTGAGATAACACAAATAACCCTCCTCACCCATACATGAAAACCCTTACACCTATGATAACCAATAAACGAACAGTTCCAAAATGCATTATTATATGATTAACAAAACACACCAACGATATGCATATATTGTCACTTTGTAAATTATAAAGTAGGACAATTTATACGTTAAATACAATTAACGTAATGTATTGAGAATAAGGTAAAAACAATATGTTCATCAAACACAGAATATATTAATAAACAAGGATCCAACACTCTGACACCTCTACAAGCATCTAAAACATG
This sequence comes from Cherax quadricarinatus, assembly GCF_038502225.1. Lineage (NCBI taxonomy): Eukaryota > Metazoa > Arthropoda > Malacostraca > Decapoda > Parastacidae > Cherax > Cherax quadricarinatus. The sequence goes on along the minus strand of NC_091342.1, from coordinate 25,984,800 downwards.
CATATGAATAACATACATAAAACAATGTCCCACTGCAAAGTCAAACACACATATTAAGTATACTCGTCACAAACCATGAATACACATCATACACCCAAGTTCATACACATTCACCCGTTACATACCAGGAGGCGACCCCGTTTCCACCCCTGACAGCCCATCAACATATCACATTGTACCATCCCTACCCTGCCCCACCCACCTAATTTACAAATTTAATAAAACCTCTAATGTAAGGTCTCTATATCCCTCAGAGAATGCCCTCTCCCACCTCCTCCCATAAAGTTCTCTATTACGGCACAACGTTTTATAAACCGTAACAGCCAATACCCTCCTCTTCACCTCACTTACCCCTTTCCCCCTCATTCCCCACATTATGTAAACATAATCTACCATGATGTACCCCACAGCCCTAATAATACTTTCATCCATACCCCCCACATCAAGACTCAATGCCCGCAGAACAGAAAAGTATTGGCCACTTATCCTATGCAACACCCTGCTCAACCAACCCCTGACGCTCCCCAACCCCTCACAAAAATACACTACATGGAATGCAGAATCCTCCCCGCCACATATTCCACATACCCCCCCTCAACCACCCGTCTAGCTCGTAAGACCACTCCCGATGGTAAAATCCCATGCAAAAACCGATACATCACCTCACGTCCACGGGGTTGTAATCTTAACCTACCAAACCTTCTCCATATACATCCCCAGTCATACATGGGGAAAATCCCCTCCACCGGAGCCACAACCCTTTCCACTGACATCCTACACAGCCTACTTATTTTTACCTTACCCAGATCCCTAACTATCACCACTGCCCTCAAAATAGTTTCACACTCCCTCAACTCCGTCCCAGAAAACATGCGTTTCAATTTATTGTGTACCTTAACCAACCCCCCCCACTCACACCCTCCCTCATCACCTCCCTTTTAATGAAGATACATTTGACCCTCCTCTTTAAGTTCATTAAACCCAACCCCCCCTGACGCACAGGTAACATTACTACATCCCTTTTAAGCCAATCACAACCTGAACCCCACAAAAATTTAAAAACCCCTCTAAGTATAGTTGCAATTGCCGTCCCCGTTAGAGGGAACACGGCAGCCACATGCCAAACCTTGCTATACAATAAAACGTTAATTACAATGGCACGCTGCACAAGGGTCAAATGATAAGGCCGCAATGCTCCCAATCGACCCAGAATCCTTTCTACCAACCTGACCGAATTAATAACACGTGCAACATCAAGATCATCTGCATAGATTATACCACAAATTTTTAATGACATCACCCGCTTCTTTACGACTGCACTGCCCCACTCAACCCTCTCCCCCCAAGTTCCTAACCCCATAACCATGGACTTCTCGGAATTTACCCTCATACCAGTTGCACATGCAAACGTGTCGACCACTCCATCTAAGGCGTTTATGGACATCCCCTCCCTAACCAAAACAGTGGTATCATCTACATACCCTATGAGAACAGGCCAAACGGCCCCTGTACCCCCCAACCCCTCCACTAACGCCCATATGGCGCTCCACCATTCTATAAAAGGGGTCCTGTATGCATGCAAATAAAAGCTGTGACATAGGACACCCCTGTCTAAGACCTCTGCCCATTGCAATCCTCCCCCCTAATCTTCCATTAATCTGTACTCTCACCATTGCCCCTCTATATAACGCCTCTACCCATCCCACTATTTCTTCCCCATAGCCCTGTTTCCTAAGGATAGCTCTCAACGCCTCTCGCTCCATCCTATCATAAGCTCCTTGCCAGTCTAGTGCAACCAAACCCCCCCTTCCCCCCCTTTTCCTTCCACGAAATCCCTTAAAAAACCATGCCCCACCCCCATAGACCTACCTGGCAACCCAAACTGGGTTTCCGATACAACCCTCCCTACAACACACTTAATCCTATTTCCTAAAATTTTCGCAAATAACTTACAATCTGCGCATAACAACGATATTGTCCTATAGTCCCTGAGCGAATGCTGTTCCTTACCCTTCGGTACCAAAACAACTACAGCTGTTGCCTGTCTTTCACCCAACCTGCCCCTTACCTTCATCAAGTTTAGTAACCTCACCAAAAAACCCTTTATTAACTCCCAATGCTGTTGATAAAACTCCGCCGGCAGTCCATCGATTCCTGGTGCTTTGCCCTTTCGCATGGCACTCAAAGCACTCCATATTTCCCCCTCAGTTATGTCCCCCCCAAAGCTTCCCTATCACTGTGTCCTAACCTACATGGCACACTTCCACCCACCCTCTCTAAATCCCCTAATCCTACCCCTTCCTTCCGCCAATACTTTTCGTACCACTTATCCGCAAACAACCCCATCCCATCCGTAGTGTGGATAACCTGACCCGCCCTATACCCTCCCACCGACTCAAGAACCTCCAAACATGGAATAGCTGTTGCCTGCTGACGTTTTTGTCTGTGCAACACACACGAGGACGGCCTATCTCCCCATAACACCTCCTCCACCCCCGCCATTACACTCACCGCTTGGAACAGCTCGTCCTGGATTTCCCGCAACCTCTCTTTAAGTATCATAATGTTGTCCATCGGATAGATACCCTCTACTGCCCCTTTTACATAACAACCCCGTAAACTGACCTCCCTCACATAATAATGCCGAATCCGGTCCTTAGCCACACCATCCCACCACGTCACCACGTCCTCCACACCTTGTACCTCCTCAGTTAATCTCTCCCACAGCTCTGTAAAACCCCCCAACCCCTCCTCATCTTCCAACAGACTCGTATTTAATTTCCAATATCCCCTAGAGATACTAGCTAGGGAATCCCACTCTACTTCTGCTACAACCGCCCTATGATCCGAAAAAGCTAGTTCAATAGTACGGACAGACTTTGACAATACCTTATGAGATATATACAGCCTGTCTAACCTAGCTGCATAACCTCGCCGCACGAAAGTATGCTCCACCTCCCACGCTCCCCCACCTACCACATCCCTCAACTGAACGTCCACCAAAAGATTGCGTAATGCTGTCAACATATGCCCCGCCCCTCGTGGTTCCACATCCGCTCTCCTGATCACACAATTCCAGTCCCAACCAACGATGGCCACTGCAGGTAAACCACGGAAAGCAAAAACTAGATCATCACACACAAAATCCCTCTTTACTTTCATATCATTTTCAGCTGGTGCATACACACTTACAAAGGTTACCCTCTGCCCCATCCACCACCCATCCACAAGCAACACCCTCCCCCCCCTCCCCCTCACTTCTTTGCAACACAAACGGGCTCGCCTCCTTTATCAATAAACCCACACCACCTTTCAAACGTGCCGATGGCAGAGTCAACACCTTATACCCTGCCACCTCGAGCACTCTACCCTCCCTGAAATTATGCTCCTGTAGAAAGACTACATCCACTCTGTATCGACGTAAGAGCATACGAAAGCATTCCCTCTTCACACCAGTACACAGTCCATTCACATTCACAGTCATGCACTTAAGGCCTTTCTAAAGCTTCCAACCCTTTCTCCTCTCAACCTTCCCAGGGCCTCCTGCCCCAGGGTCAACATGTGGTTTGTCACCATCCACCCCCCCCCTTTTCCGATGCCTCTTATCCTGGCTGTCTCGAGAATATACATCCTTCCTCCCAGACCTCTGCGCAGGCGTCAGGACATCATCTGAGTCTGACGCAGCCGCCCTCTTCCTCGTGACACCCTCTACCGCCTTACTTTCTTCCAAAGATTCCTCACAGTGGACATCAACCTCTACTCTGACCTGTCGCGCAGAGCACGGTGACTCCTCTCTGTGCCTGCAGTTGTCCTCCTTCCTTCTCGTGCCTGTCCCGCCACACTCTCCTTTCAACTCAGGCACCATTTCACGGACCAAGCCATTATCCTCGCCCGAAGAAGGTAAAGTTTTCAATACCTCGTCGAGCTCCTCCTCCAGCTCCCGCACCTCCTGCTGAATTAGCACGTCCTCCCCAGTCACCGGCAAAGTGGCCATTTTTGGCTCCACACAACTCGTGCCTCGCCCATCATGCACCACAAGAGACTCTTCTATAATTTCACTCCACAGACGGCCATCTCCTCGTTTTCCTTTGGAATTCACCTCAACGACATCCACACCTGTAACTGATGCTCCACCTGTTTGCACCGGCGCCCTCCACTGCCTCCCACACGTCGCCGCCATATGATCATACTCCCCACACAACCTGCATGTTCGTCGCTGCCCAGCATACGCCACTAGAATTTGGGTCCTAAACTCCGGCATCACGACGTATGACGGGATCGGGTGCCTCAGTGTCATTTTGAGGGAGAATGTACCCTTCGGACGTCCCATGAACGCACCTGCCGCCCACTTGCCTTGGGTTGCCAGATGCACGGTACCATAAGCTGCAAACACCTTTCGTAAGTCCTCCTCGTCAGCCTCGAAGGGGACATTTTGCAACTTCACCAACGTATAGTGGCGAGAGACGTCTATGAGTCGCACTTTGACAGCTGGAGTTACATCAATACTCACATGCTCAAATTTCGTCACTAACGACTCGTACACAGCCGTCGAATTTAACTTGACGAATAGACGATAGGCCCCATTCAGGGCCACACCATAAACTTCATCATCCTGTACTCCGTACATTTCCCTGATGATTGTCGGAAGTAACACCTGCACCGTAGAGGGGGAAATCGCCCCACGAAGCAGCTCAACACCGACAGTGTTCACCCTACGTCGGATACTCAGCGCCATATTGTTGCTATGAGAGCTCTCCTGACAAACAGCAGAGGGGTGCCGAGCACAACCGCGCTCCACCGCAGTCAGGCAGCTAATCTTTCATAATTTTTATTTAAGGAAATGTGGTTATAGTTGATGTGTGTGAGAGGTGGGGGGGCACTTACTGTGTTAGGTGGGGGGGCACTTACTGTGTTAGGTGGGGGGGCACTTACTGTGTTAGGGGGGGGGCACTTACTGTGTTAGGTGGGGGGCACTTACTGTGTTAGGTGGGGGGGCACTTACTGTGTTAGGTGGGGGGGCACTTACTGTGTTAGGTGGGGGGGCACTTAATGTGTTAGGTGGGGGGGCACTTACTGTGTTAGGTGGGGAGGGCACTTACTGTGTTGAAGCACAGGAGTCTTATGTACATAGCAGTCTCAAGTTTACCTGGAGAGAGTTCCGGGGGTCAACGCCCCCGCGGCCCGGTCTGTGACCAGGCCTCCTGGCCTCCTGGTGGATTAGAGCCTGATCAACCAGGCTGTTACTGCTGGCTGCACGGAAACCAACGTACGAGCCACAGCCCGGCTGGTCAGGAACCGACTTTAGGTACTTGTCCAGTGCCAGCTTGAAGACTGCCAGGGGTCTGTTGGTTATCTGTGCTATTAGGGTTGTACTGTAGATTTTTTTTTCTTTTTGCCTGTAGCCTCTACATGGCTATTTTATTATGCTTTTCACCTCTTTGTATTGTGCAGTGTTTTAAATTAAATATAAAAAAAAAATCGGGACCTGACCAACCGGGTTGTGGCACGTATGTTGGATTATGGTACAACCAGGTTGTCTGGCCCTGATCCACCTTCAAGCAGGACACAGACCGGTCCACTGGAATGCTGACGCCTGGAACTCTTGAGATATTAACACCATAGTAAGGTGTTTATAAAAATAACTAATGTTCTATAAATATTTACGCAGTTATACTTAAAATAAATTTATATATAAAACTATATTTGTTTATTCTTACAGCCACCTTAATATTATATAAAGTTTATTTAAGTCTTTAAGAATTATAAAAGTGTTTCTAAAATTTTTATTAATTTTAACCATTGTATATAATTTTAAAGGTAATATTAGTATTATAATTCATATAAAATTTTAAATTCAACAATCTAGAAAATAATCAATTTATATAATAATTAAATGTTTATCAGGGGAAACTTGTTCAATTTTCAACTTGTTTGTAGATTATTAGAATTTTCAATATATTTTTTTTATATTTGATTTAAAACTTCATGTACAAATATTTATAGGTACATATATCAATATGTAACATTGACACTGGTGATGACCAATAAACATTCACTACACAATCTTCTGAATAAGCACATACATAAAGACATTAAAATAAACTTAACACAACCTACAGACTGCTTCTACTACGTTGTTTCACAAGTACTCAAGAGTTTATATATGTAACGGAACCTACCCATTATTGTGGTGGTAAACTTTGCCAGATGGATTATTGTCACACCCTGCGTCATTATGTACTGGAGTGCGATAAAATTAATGAATTTAGAAACAACTCACTCAGAAGTGTTCAAGAAATGGCTAAGTATTTTATCCACAGTGGTATATTACAGACCATTCTGGAGAAATACCCTGACTTTGCTAGCTGTAAATAAAGCATTACCACATGTGTGCATGTGTGTGTGTGTGTGTGTGTGTGTGTGTGTGTGTGTGTGTGTGTGTGTGTGTGTGTGTGTGTGAGTATGAGTGTGTGTGTGTATGAGTGTGAGTGTGTGTATGAGTGTGTGTGAGTATGAGTGTGTGTGCGTGTGTGTATGAGTTTGTGTGTGTGTGTGTGTGTGTGTGTTTATGTGTGTGTGTGTATGAATTTGTATGTGTGTGTGTGTGTGTGTGTGTGTGTGAGAGAGAGAGAGAGACTCAGCAATCAACATTTGCACCAATAACTCACTACAGTTGTGACCGGGTGTGGAAGTGTGAATTGCTCATTACTCTAAAATTTGTTCATGATTGCAGCCATGTATAAACGTAAGTAACCATTCTTACAGTATTCATTACCTTTGTAACTTGTGAGTTCATTACCTTTGTAACTTGTGAGTTCATTACCTTGTACCTAGTTCAGCCATCAAAACTTTGGAGCCCGGTCCCTGGACCCATTGTGTACCTCTGTAATCTGTAAATACCTTTGTAACTTGTAATGATTGTGACTAGACCTACCTGGAGTTCATTACCTTTGTAAATTGTGAGTTCATTACCTTTGTAAATTGTGAGTTCATTGCCTCTGTGGCTTGCTCAGCTATCAAAACTTTGAGGCCCAGTCCCTGGACCCATTATGTACCTCTGTAATCTTTTGACTACCGCCCACAGGATGGGTATGGGGTGCATAATAAACATATTAAACTAACTAACCCATTATTGTTTACACTCCCACCCAATGAATACATTACACATTCACTTGCTATACACATCATCACAATCTTGTTCATTTTAAAATTAAAAAATCACTTCAACAAGGACAACATCAATAACACAATATACAATACAAAACAACCCAGGCAACATCTGACACTATATATACAAGTAATGCCCAAACAGGGGTGTCACTAGCACGTTAAGAGACAATACAATAAGTGTCAGGGGCCCGAGACTGTTTAACTGCCTCCCAGCATACATAAGGAGGATTACCAATAGACCGTCATCAATCAGAAGATTACGTGATCATCATCGAGATTGGATACGGAACACCGGTGTGGAAAGTTCGTAGGACAGAGTGTGTTGTGTTCGCTTGGAATATATATCTGTGTTAGTTTACGCACAGATTGGCGACGTTTCTAGTGGTCCTTGGACTGTGTTCAGTGTTCCAGGGCAGTGAGCCACGTGCGGGTGGCTACGGGCCCTGACTGGGGAACTAAGCCTCACAGCTCTGCACCCAGTGTGGGCGACTGTGAGGTCACAGGCAGCAGCTCTGCTGCTGGCTCTGTCCCCACACCTAGTCACCATGACAGACCCAGGAGAGCGGCCTAAACGTTCATTGGAATGCGGGGACGAGTTGGAAGACGACGGGGGGCAGGTGGGAGCCCCCACCAAGAAGGCCAAGGATGCACTAGAGACTATTGTATCTGCCAGTCTGCCACTAGATCCGTCGGCAGCCGCTACCCAAGGAGACTTGCACCCCCAGATGGCCATAGGGATTGTGGAAGGAAGCCAGGAGGCTGTAGCTCCACAACTGGCAAGGATGGAGCCATCCCAGGTCCCTACACCAGTTGCGATGGCCTCCACAGTGGACGGGGACTGGCTGACTCCACATGGACGAAGAAATTCTCGCTCAGCTCGGGCACAAGCAACCAGGGCCTTCAACAAATTCAAGGTTCCGGATTATGGGTTTGTAAGGTATCTGGAAGGTCTACCCCACCTCAAATTCCACTGCGAGTTCACTCTCAGGAATGAGGTTTTGGTCATTCCTCGGGACGAGGATTCTTTCGTGGAATTGAAGGGCCTGGTTGTGACGCATCCCAGCATGATGGAACTGGTTGCTTCGGAGAAGGTGCAGGGGATGCTTTTAAAGTCCTGTGCCCCCCACTGGACCCCATTTTGAAGTAAAATTGTAAAGGGGGGGAACCCTGAAACAGTGAACGGGGTGCCAACCCCCCGGTGCTGTTTCACCAAAGGTCCCCCCATGCACCGGGCCCCGGGGTCTGGGGAAATTAAGACCCACTACCGCGGGCCCGTCAATGTTAACGTGGGGGTTATAAACAGTGGGGGAAAAAAGGCACAAGACTGAAAGACTGATTGACCTCAAACACCCAAACCCGGGGAAAAGCCCTTCCCCGGGAGCCAAGGGGCCCAACTGCTAAAAGAGGCCCATCCCCGGGAACTGGGCTGTCTTTGATGGTGCAGAAATGGCAGCGGGGCCCATCAGAACAACCGACATCCCCCCCCACCCAGCCTTGGAACCCCCAGCAACAGCGGTATGGGTTCCCAAAACAGGTTCCCTACCACGGGAGGAAACCGGGATTTCCCCGGCACGGGACCCCAGCAGGACGGGCCCGCACCTCCCTTGAAAGGGGCAACTACGGGGGTCAGAGGAGGCCAAAAAGACAGAATAAAGGGGAAAAACACCCCGGCCGGGCCCCTGCCGCAGGTCACAGTGGGCCCCAAATTCCTTGCCTAACCCAGCGGGCCCTTTTCCCGGGCAGGCCCCACTGTGGCGGGGCAGAGGGCACAGCCCCCCGCCGGGGGCGGGGCCCAGGGCCCACCGGGGGGCCCCCAAGATGCCCCACATGCTGCGCCAAAGCCACCCAGACATCCCGGACCCAACACCGACAGACGCGTCGTCCCCCAAATGCCTGAGAGGTAGGCAATCTTTTCCCCGATCGACTGAAAAAAACCATTTGGGTCATCTCGCACCTCTGCGCCGCTGCCGGGCAGAGGAGGGGAGCGCCCGGCAGCCCTGAGGATGCTAAGTGGCGGAAGGGGGACTCGGAACTTAAACCAATCCGGCCCTTCCAGTCCATGATGGAGGAGGCCCTGAGTACCCAAAAACCAGACGCGAGCCCCGGGGAGATGAAATCAGAGGACCCTCTGAAGATCCATTTTAAAATCCCAGGGAAATTCAGGCCGGGGAAAATTTTTAGTGATTGAAGCTGCGTTCAGGATGGGTAGATGTTTCCGTTCCGGAGACACTTACCCGTCCGCTGAGGCAGCCATTCCTAAGATTACAGGTGGAGGGTTATATAAACGTGACTGGTGGTTTTACAATGAGGAAATCAGGGAGCAGAACCACAGCATCAATGTTGTATGCATGATGCACAAGCGTAATCCCACGGTTGAGTCCATGCATCTGCTCAGGGAAGTGGTGTGGCATGCACGCCATGTCTCACACAGGGTCCGGCAGGCTAAATGGTTCGAGTGGTGTGCCTTCTTCAGCTACTCCTCCACCTTATCTGAGATTTGGGCCAAGTTACGATTAGCCACCGGGCAGTGTCGCAGTATGGCTCGGTTGCACCAAGTCCCCACAACGAAGGCAGAACGTCTTGTAGACCTTTTCATCTCTAGAGCAGCCATGGCTGAACTGCCTCAGGATCTCCAGGACCTCCAAGCCACCCTCCTTCCTAGAAGGATGATGGTGATCCAAGCGGCCTGCCAGGCTAAGGACATCACGGATGAAAACTTCACCGACCAGGAGCTCCAGGCAGCCTTCACATCTCATCGGGACACTGCACCGGGGCATGATGGTATCACCTATGGCATGATCACTCGGTCTGGCCATTCTGGACATTCAGCTGTCCTGGGGGTCGTCAACCGGACTTGGCGAGCTGGCAAACTCCCTGTCATATGGAAGGAGGCTGATATCCTAAGCCTGGGGATCCTGGCAGTGTGAGACCCATCTGCCTCACCAGACACCAGGTGTCTGAAAGGATGGTGTTGGAGCACCTGAGGTGGAAGCTTGGCCCTCCTCATAAACATCTCTGTGGCTTCACCAGAGGAATGGGCACTTTCGAAAGCCTTACCACTCTACTGGCCGGCATTGGGTCGGACGCCCAAGCCTACATTGTTCTCTTTCTCTACCTCGAGAAAGCTTTTGAGCTAGCCAGTGCACCTGCCATCCTCTCACTCTTGGCCCGCAGGGGGGTTAAAGGCAGGCTGCTTTCATGGCTTCTTTCCTATCTCCAGGGCAGGCGGGCCCGGGTATGCTTCCAGTGGCATGCCTCTTCTCTCATGAACCTGGACAACGGAACTCCACAGTGCGGGGTGCTTAGTCCCACCCTATTCAATGTACTGTTGCACCAGCTGGTGCACCTGCCTTTCTCCAGAGGCACCTTCCTCTTCAGCTATGCTGATGACCTGGCACTTGTCGTATGTAGGAAGTGCCAGCTTTTGCAGCGTGCCGAGGAGCTCCTCGGTCTGCTGGCTTCCACTTGCCGTCGCTTGGGGCTCAAGATATCTATGGCAAAATCCAAAGCCATGATCCTTCGCACCAGGGTACCCATCAAGAGGCTGTGGGTCCTGGGCATCGACCTGGAGTGGGTTCACAGTTATAGGCACCTTGGCATCTACATTGACAGGCGCCTCACCTTCCAGAAACATGTGCACAACATTAAAGAGAGGGCTCTGCAGAAGGTCAGGGCAATGAGTGCCATGGCCAACCCTAGGGTTGGGGCCAGCCTCGAGGCATTGAGGTTGTTCTACATCCAGGCAATATGCTCTGTCGTTGACTATGCGGCACTTGCTCTGGTTCATGCCAGACCCACAAACATCAAATCCCTCTGTGTCATCCAGAACACAGCTGTACGGGCCATGCTGGGGGCTCCTAGGTGGATCAATGTAGTGGCTCTGAACCTTGAGGTGCTGCTGCAGCCTCTTGAAGACAGGATCCAACTGGTAGCTGCCAAGAGGATCGCAAAGTATCTCCGACTCCCAGGGGCTGACAAAATGATGAGAGATTTACGGGTCCGCCAGGAACAGGTCATTCCACTGCTTCTCGGCCGCCGATGGATGTGGTCGATAGCAGATGCCACATGGAAGCTCCTGCCCATGACATTGCTCCAGGAGGGAGGCTGCGACAGACTGGCAGCAAGCTACACGGTGCCACCCCGTTGGGCACCAGAGCTGTTTGTGGTGCACTGGACAACCCTACCAGACAGTAAGAGGCATTGCACCCAGGACATTATGCAACGACTTGCCTCGGCTAGCATTGTGGGTGTGAAAGGCCCAGGGTGTGCCATATTACACCGATGGCTCCAGAGACCCAGTGGCAGGCCGCACAGCTGCTGGGATATTCCACAGCAATCTGACAGCAGGTTGGCACCTCCCAGACCATTGCACCATCCTCCAGGCCAAACTCTTTGCCATCCAACAAGCTCTGCAGCATGCTATTGCAGACTATCAGCATCCACCCCATCATCCACATTGATTCCAAGGCAGTGATCCAAGCGCTTATGCACAGAGAGCCAATGGACAACATACACTTAATCACATCCATCCGGGGTGACCTGCAGACTCTCATGGCCCAGGGTTGCAGGGCTACTATCAACTGGATCCCGAGCCATGAGGGTATCCCTGGCAATGATGCTGCAGATGAGGCTGTTAGGACTGCAACCCTCGAGGCAGAGCCACGTGCTGCAATCTCCATCAGCCTTAGCCAGATTGCACTGTGGGCTGCCGGTGCAGCCAGGTGCCCATTCGCTGACCGTGGAGATTCACGCAGCCTCTGTTGGTATGTCAGGGTGACCCACAGGGTGCCCCCTCCAAGTATTTGGACACAGTCCAGAGAACTGAGGGTGCATATCCACAACCTACACTTAGGGTATCCCACCACTGCACAGATTGGTGAACGGGCATGAGATGAGCTCTGTGCCCATTGTGACCAAATGGTTCCAAAGCCCTTCATGAACTACCTGTTAGACTGCCCGGCTACGATGCCCCTTCGCCATAGACACTTCCCAATGGGGCAGGCCCGATAGGATGAGGCAGCACATCTTGTGTCCTTAGCTGTCAGGGACTTGGAAACCTTACTTCCAGTCATTGCACATCATCTACCCCCCCCCCCTGCTGAAGTTGCTGTGAGAGCCTGTTTTGGGCCTCCATTGCACTGCACACCAGCTGCTGTTAGTGCAAGCTAATGTTTGGTATGTCATCTGGCCATAGAGCCAGTGAGGTACCCCCCTTCATGCTGAAGACCTGCCACGCAGGTGCAAGTAAAGGTAAACGACACTTCCTACCTGTGGAGCCAATGCCGGGTCACCAAAATGGAAGAGACCTGTGCCGGGATACCATACCGGTGAATCAAATAGAATAGAATAGAATAGAAAAAAAAAAGTAATGGCCCTCGTAATGTAGTTTTTTATAGAATAGTAATAAGATACTTGTACCTCCTCCCATGGGAGACTTAGGTTTCGACATACTCCCCAGATAGGGAGCCAAGGCCGGGTCACCGCTACTTGGAAAAGACCCGGCGAGAAAACACCCAGGCCGGGAGAATACCGGCAAAAAAAAAAAAAATTATATTATAATAATAAGGCAAAAGTCTTTCGTCGCTCAACCTCTGGGACGAGCGGACATGAGCTGAGCCTGCCCCTGCTGTCAGCCAGTGACAACTTGGTTTTCACAAAATGGCACAGCAGGCAAGAAGAAGGGTAAACACTGTCGGCACAGAAGTGGTGCGTGGGGCTGTGCATGCCCACTCAGCTCAAGTTTTATTACCTGCCATCATCAGGGACACATACGGCATTTCCAACGAAGAGCTGTATGGTGTAGCCTTGAACGGGGCATATAGAATTTTTGTGAAATTTCGCAATGCAAGTGTATAAGAAGACATAGTCGCCAGATTCCAAGATCTTTGTGTACCAGTGAATCCTGCAGTGATGGTAAGGCTACATGATGTGTCCTGCCATTATACGTGGGTGAAGATCAGGAATGTACCCTTTGAGGCTGATGAGGCAGACCTATGTGCCGTCTTCGAGAAGTTTGGGACTGTTCATATGGCAACACTGGGGAAGTGGAAGGATGGATCATATGCTGGGATGCCTGAAGGAAGTTTTTCCTTAAAAATGACAATGAGGCATCCCATTCCTTCCTATGTTTACCTAGAAGACTTCAGGACTCAAGTAATGGTGACCTACGCTGGGCAACGTCGTACCTGTCACTTATGCGGTGCCTATGATCACATTGCTGCACAGTGTGTTAAATGACAGGGTACACAGGTGGATGAGCAGCAAAAGGATGCATCAGAGGACCTTGCGACGTTGAATTTGGCACGACCTGAGTCGATTTTCTTGAACAAAGCTTGGAGTGTGGAGGTCGAGGAGGCTGCCTTGAGGGAGGAAGAGTGTGCAACTCTTCCGAGAGAGTCATGCGCTACCTGGCAAGCACCAGAGACCAGAGATGTGGTGTCGCTTGGTGAGGACAGGGCCGTGAAGGCTACCATTGATTCAGTCCTCCATGACCTGTTAGGGACCCCAGGAGAGGTCACAGTTGAGGGGCTTGTGGGTGGCCTGGATACTGCTGGGGTTCCAGGTGGTGAGAGGGGGGCAGGCATGTCAGAGACCCAGTTTGAGGCTGGGTTGCAAATTGGCAGTATGGTGGCAGAAGTGCATGAGGATGGCTTCCGGGTGGAGGCGGGGAGAAAGGCTCGAGTGTCACAGAAGAGAGCAGCAGTGCCCTTGGATGTGGATGATGTGCTCACTCCAGCACAGTGTTTGGGCAAAAAGGTTTGGGCTGATGTGGTTGAGCATGGACCTGGGGGGTTCAGGGGCAAGGGGCATGTGAAAGCAGATCACAGAATGGTGATTGAAGATCAAGGGCATATAAAGGGGAAGGGGGATAAAGGTGGTGTAGTACGTAAAGGAAAACATCCATTGACAAATTCAAGAGTCTCTCTATAAATATTAATGGTCTGAGAAATTATAGGAAGTGTGTATGGTTTCATGAGCTTTTCATTAGATATGGTGTAGATGTAGTGTTTGTGCAAGAGCACAACCACAAGCAGGGTTGTATGTTGATGATTGAGGGGTATACTGTATATGTGGCACACTCAACGAGATTGAAAGGAGGAGTGGCTATTTTGGTGAGAGAGGCTAGCCCATTTACTGTACATCATTGTGAGGAGGGGGGGAGGGGAGGGTTATAAGAGTGGATGGGACGTGGGGAAGGGATAAGTTGTCTTTTGTGCGTGTTTATGGTCCAGCAGAGGGGGACAGTCGAGTGAAGAATGAGTTCATACGTGAAGTGTTGGTGTATCACTTAAGGTCGCTTCCAGCATTAGCTGTGGTGGGAGGGGACTGGAATTGCGTCATACGCTGCAGGGATGTGGAACCTAGGGAAGCAGGATATTGTTCTGGTGTTCTGAGGGATCTGTTAACCGGGGTGGGGTTGGTGGATGCGGGGGGGCGTGGGAGGTGCAGCACACCTTTGTGAGGCAGGGGTATGCTGCACGGCTGGACAGGATATACGTGACAAGGAAAGCAGTGGTGCGGAGTGTAAGGGTTTTGGATGTGTTTTTTTCTGATCATAGAGGTGTTTTGGTGGATTTGGGATGGGAGGATCGGCCGAACAGGTATAAGAGTTATTGGAAATTGAATGTTTCGGTTGCTTCAAGATGTTGAGGGGAGGGTCCTATTTGCACAATGGTGGAAAGGCTTATGGGAAGGGATGGAAGTCAATGGGGATGTGTTCAGATGTTGGGATGTAAGGGCGAAGACTAGGATTCGAGAGTTCTGTGTACGACAGGGATTGCACGAGAATCAGTTGGCTTATGGGCTTATTAGGTATCTTGAGGGGCAGTTAAGGGAGTATTATGAGAGAGGAAGGGGGGGATGGGAGCTCCAGTGGCTGACATAGAGGGAGTGAAGGAATGCCTAATGGAAGTGCAAAATGAGAGGTTTGATGCAGCAATGGTTTTAGGGGGATTGGAGGAGGTCATGTGGGGTGATAGACCATCGGTGTGTGTCCTGCGAGGGCAGGGGCACTGGCGCATTGTAATGGAAATGGTGGGTTTGAGGGTTCTTGAGGACATCGAGAGGTATAGGGAGGGACAAGATTTGGTGACAATGGAGGGGATGGGAGGGGTATGTTGATGCTTGGCTTAGTGCATATATGAGGAGTGTGGGTGTAAGAGAGGGGGCTTTAAGAGAGATGGGGGGGATGGGTGCAGTGTGTGCTGGACAGAGACAACAGGAAACAGTTACAGGGGCCTATTGTGGAGGAAGAGGTGTGGACGGCTTTAATGAGAATGAGCAGGGGAAAGGCGCCGGGAATAGATGGGCTGCCTGCGGAGTTTTACATACAGCATTGGGGAGTATTAAAAGACTTTTTGGTGCAATTATTTAACATCATAAAAGAGAGGGGTGCGTAGGGACTGTTGCAGACGACAGCGCTAGTAGTTTTGGTGCCAAAGGGTGAAAGTCAGTGCACAGTGAGAGATTACCGGATGATATCACTCATGTGTGCAGACTACAAACTTTTTGCAAAAATTTTGAGAAATGATATAAAGAAAGTCATTGGAAAGGTAATAGTGAGGGGTCAATATAGGATTCCGGGGAGATCAATGTATGAGGGGCATGGGGTTATTAGAAGGTTTATTGGGGGTTTGCGAGAGGGGGAATGAGGGGTATTGGCGTTGGATTGGAGAACGGCATATGTCAGTGTCGAGAGGGAGGCTCTGTGGAGAATCATGGAGCGGCAGAGGTTCGGGGAGGACAATGGAAATTGGGTGCATACTTTATATCAGGGAGCCGGGATGTGTGTACAGATTAATTTTTTTTTTTTGTATTTTATTTAAACGACACATATACATAATACATAAAAAGAAAAATCACAAGCCGACAATTAACAGATCAAAAGACTGTGGCAGACAATGTCAGTACACACTCAAAAAACTAAATACATTTTAACACATTAATATTACAAAATACTACTGAATAAACCCAACCAGTTTATGGAAAAAACAAAACATACCGACTCCCAAACAAACAGTCGGAGTCATTATAAAACATGTAGGAGTAAGTCCTATAATCATATATATATATGTATATATATATACACAAGCATATACACACATAGGTGCATGTGCACATGTGTTCGTACAGAACAGATTGGATTATACTTGAAATAATGCTCAAATTGACTTGACACTAAATAAACTAAATATATATTACATCCAATAATAGAACTATACCTAAGACATTGATTCCCACAAACACACGTACACACACACAAAGTTAATGTTGACGATTAACATTCAATATATAATATGACCTACCAATAACAGAAGGGTATATATAAACCCCATAAAATACTTATATATTCTCGTACAGAGTTCATAATGTACGGATTTACATGCATACAAACACAGTATCAGAGCCATACAAAGTCATGTACATTCATGTCACACCTCCACAAGAACGTTACACTCAATACCCCGATACCTAGAACAGAAAAGGATTATGCCTTACCATCCCCTGACATACACCCCAATAAACCCATACACTCAATATCCGGCATACAACCTTCTGACGGCATTACCCACATCAAACACCCTGCAAACCAGTCAACCTTCCTCATCAGGCATCCAATCACTCCAAGAGGACATACCACTGAAGAGACCAACCCCTTGCCTCCTCACCCCGTCACCAAGTGGAGTAAACGTGCAACAGTAAATCCACAATATCCCTCAGGAAAACTAGTTACCCACTGTCCCCCATATAATTGCTTGTTCCTACACGCTGTCCTATAAAACACGCTGCCAACGCTTTTATCCTAATGTTTCCCTCCACCTCCTTCATCCCCCAAGAAACATACAAGTAATCAACTATTACGTATCTGATAGCCTTCCCCACCACGTTGGGCACCCCTCCCATATCTAACATTAAAGCCCTAAGGGGTGATATCTGACACCCCCAATAAAAGGAAAACCCTCTTCAACCACAATTTTTACCACCTCCAAAGCAGAACAAAAATATACTACATGGAAAGCAGTTTCAACTTCCCCATAAAAAACGCATGACGCCTCTCTCACAAAACCCATTTGTCTTAGCACCTCCTTCAATGCCAAAGTCCCCGTAAGAAATCTATATACTAATTCCCTCACTCTTGCTTGTATTCTTAGTTTACTAAATTCCACCCAAATCACTCGCTAATCATATGTGGGATGCACTGCCAACCCCTGCAGTGATTCCTGAGAACGACTCACTCCCACCAACCATTTTACCTTGAGTTTTTTAACATTGCAAACCTTTATCATAAACCTCAACATATCTTCACACTCCACTAAGTCCCTACCACTCCACCATTTGTGGACATCCCCCATCACCTCCCCCACTCGAAGACTCCTTTCCCCCCCTGCCAAAATATACCTCTGCTTAACATATAGTGCCTTCACCCTAGATCCTAATGCCATCAATCCCAATCCTCCCTGTCTTACCACAGTCATTACCACATCTTTGCCCAACCACGCCCTCTCAAAACCCCACACATACCTTAATACTCTCCTTTGTAATTCCATAATATCCTGACTTCGTAAGGGATAAATTTCTGCCACTCCCCACCCCTTACTATAAATTGACATATTTACCACCACAACCCTTTGATGCAAGGTTACGTCCCCGGCACGGAAACTCCTAAGCCTACTCAAAGCTCTGTCCAATACCATTTCTGAATTAACCCTCCTGCTCTCCTGTGCATCTGCCGAATACAAAATCCAACAAATCTTTAGCCTTTCTACAGTTATCGAGCCAAACTCCTCTCCCAAGGTCCCGCCTACCCAAGCGCCTACCTCTTGCTTATTAACTCTCATCCCAGTAGCATTCCCAAAAATCTCAAGTACCCTTCCCACTTTACTTAAATCTTCTACCTCATTAAGTAAAACAGTTGTATCATTTACATAACCCACAATATTACCACAAAAGCCTCCACTCTTCCCCATCCTTCCCGTCCCACCATCAACCAGAACATAGAAAGGATTCTGCATACATGCAAAGAGAGAGCATTTGGGAGAGTGGACACCCATGCCTTAAATCCCTCCCCATGCTTACAGGACTACCCAACCTACCATTCACCTGTACTCTCATCGATGCATCAGCATACAATGTCCTCACCCATCCCACCACCCTCCCTCCAAAACCCATTCTCACCATACTCTCAAGCAAAAAATCCCTATCCACATAATCATAAGCTCTTTCCCAATCCAGACCTAGAATACCGCCCTTACTACTACCCTCGAGAAAATCCCTAATCCGTCCATGACCTACCCACATACTCCTCCCTGGAATTCCAAACTGTCCCCCATGTATCACCGACCCCCATGACCTTCTTAAGTCTATTTCCTAAGATTTTCGCAAAAACCTTGTAATCTGCGCACATCAGAGATATTGCTCGATAAGCACTCAAAACTCTTCCCCCCCTCTGCTTTGACACCAAAACTATAACACCCGTACTTTGTGATTTGGCCAACTTCCCGCTAGTTAACATATGATTCAGTACCCCAACAAAGCATTGCCTAATATACCTCAAATGTGCTCTATAAAAATCATTTGGTATACCGTCTATCCCAAGTGTTTTACCAGTACTCATCCCTAAAACTGCCTCTTCCACCTCATCCTCACTTTGTACAGATTAATGGGCGGGTGGGGTTGCATGTGAAAATGGGCAGGAGATTGAGGCAGGGATGCCCGTTGTCACAAATATTGTTTGCATGTTTACAGAATTCGTTTTATAGGACAGTGGAAAGGTGCATACAGGAGGGGGTAAGGGAGGACATACGAGGTGGGAGTCCTGGTATCATAGGTTATGTTGATGACACAACTGTCCTAGTGAGTGGGAGGGAGGGATTGGAGGGTCTGGAAAGAGTTATAGATGTTTTTGGGATGGCAACAGGTATGGCAGTGAATGTGCATAAATCAACGCTTATGAGATTGGGTGAATGGGATGGGCTGGAGGGCGGGGGTGGGGGGATGAGGTGGTGTGTCGTGGACCGGGTGAAAATTTGTGGAGTTGTGTATATGGGTAATGCTCAGATTGTGAGGGAGGTTAATTCAAAGGGTGTGGTAGATAGAGTATTGGAAAGATTGTCAGGATTGCGGCCGACACATCTTACGCTACACCAGAGGGTCATTGTGGTCAATGTGCTTTTGTACAGTAAATTATGGCAAGTGGCAGCTCTGTACCCTTTGGTGTATGGGGATGTCCGTAGATTGTTGAGCAGAGTTTTCCATTTTATCTGGGGTTCGCGATGCGATTGGTTGAAAAGGGAGTTGGTAACACTTCCAGTGGCCTTGGAAGGGCAGGGGTTAATTCACTTGGAAAGAAGGTTGAAATGTGTATATGTGAAACATGGGTTTCTAAGGGTTTGGGGGGAGGGGAGTGGAGGGTTGGGGATGCTGCAGGGAGATATTCGGAGATGGTGGAAGGGACAGGATTTGAGAGATGGTGAGGAGTTGTTGCATCTATTGATGATGGTCAGAGATCCGAGAAACATGGAGGTAGGGTCCATGGAGAGGAAGTTATGGCCTAGGGTGGCAGTGGCAATGGAAGGAGTGTACCCAATGTATGCATGGGAAGACATTTGGCGTCGATTAAAAGGGTTACGCATCCGGCCATGCGTGAGGGAGGTAATGTATAGGTTTCTTCACGGAATATTGCCGTCTGCGGTTGTATTACGAAATAGGCGAATAAAGGAGGGTGGGGAGTGTCAAGTTTGTGGGGTAGATGAATCAGCTTTTCATGTAGTTTATTTTTGCCAAAGCCTAGGGGTTGTGTGGGAATGGTTAGGGAAAGTAATCCGGTATGTGGGGGGGGGGAAAGGGTTGGCGGTTTTGAGAGCGCTCAGTTTAGATGTAGGTGGGGTAGGAGTAAAGGTTCAAAGGGCAGTGGCTTACTTAGTGGTTGATTTCGTGTGTATATCTTGGGCAATGAGAGACAAAGGGGCGGAGGAACGTAGGATGGCCATAGCAGCATCCGTTTATAGAACAAAGTGTCACAACAGGGAAATACATGGTAGGAGGTGGGAGAGGGATTTCTCGGAGGGCTATAGGGACTTTCTTTTGAGGGATTTATGGACTTTATAAGCAGTCATGGCATGAACGGGCTGGCCTTCCCCGGGGGGGGGGGGGATTTTGTGTGTGTTGCAGAGGTCGATTGTGTGTGTGTGTGTGGAATTGTGTGAGGAAAGGATATTGAGGTGAGTTTTGAGTGTGACACATTAAGAGGTGTAATAAGTTTTTCTCCAATAGGATTAACGCCAATTGTTTGATAATCTACTGCTTTATTATACATACTGTGTGTGGTAATATTGATTTACGGTAATGACACTGTAATTTGGAGTTTTACTCTAATAATTGCATGTATTTGCTCCAACTTGTTTTCTAGGTGTCTTGCACTGCATAGTGTTGATGCTGTGATCATGCACGGTGTCCAGAGATATGCTGTGATATGTTTGTATTAATGTCTGTGCATTATTGTTCGTCACTGGTGATCTGCAATTTTCTGTTTTGTTTTGAGAGTAAAGAGTTTAATGTACGTCAGATAGTGTAAATAAAGTTATGCAACAGTGGTGTTATAGGTTTGTGGTTAGGTGTGCGCTAGGCACAGTCTTTATGAGTTGCTTATGTCATGGTTATATTTTATGTTGTATTGTACTGTTGTCAATAGCACTGTTATGTCCATATAAGTTGTATAGAGCTTGAATGTCATAGTTGAAGCTGTGTTATTGTTTTTTAACGTTTGGAATTGCATGTTTAAATGTTTAGAAGCTTACGTGTGTTTATACCTATGGCTTTGTAGTAATTTTGTATGTCTTTGTGACTTTTTCTATATCACTATTGTTGTGTGATACATATTGTTATGTAACTGAACCATTAGGATAATTACATAAATTAATGTTTTGATCATTGCTGTGTGACATTAGATTAGGTAACATCCATTGTTTGTAGTATGTTAGCTTGTAAATAGTGGGGTGGTTGGATAACTACGGGGGGGGGGGGGGTAATATGTCTGTATAATATTTTCAGTGCAATGAATTGCATGGTCTGTAGTCGATTATTAAGTACCATTTCGAGGAATGTGTATATAAAAGCGCTGTTCACATTGTGTAATTCTGTTGGGTACATTGTCCTCTTCACTTTTGGACCGAGTGGACCTATTGCGCAGACGCTCCTCAGTTGCCTCACAGGTACCGAGTTGAGTGGTTGTGTGCTCTGCGCCTCGCCCTCTGGTGGCGAAAATCAATGTTACCCCACAAGATGAAGGGAAGCCTCCGAGGAGTTAACACTGTATGTGTGGAGCTTTTGCAGGGATCTTTGTTGGATCATAATGTTGATGTCCTCCTACTCCAAATCCTGCAAGACACATGTAAGATCTCCAACGATGACATCTATGGTGTTTCAGTAAATGGTGCTTCCCAGGTTTTCGTCAAGTTTACGACTTCTACAGTGTATGAGGATGTTGTTCAACGTTATCAAGATCTACGTTGTCAGGTGAACCCAACTGTGGCAGTGTGTCTTCGGGATGTGTCCCGAACTTACACATGGGTCAAGATTCGAAATGTCCCTTTCGAAGCTCATGAGCATGCAATCCGTAAGGTTTTCACCAAATTTGGGATGATTCACCAGACATATGCAGGTGTATGGAGGCATGGCCCATTTGAAGGTAAACCTGATGGGTCGTTTTCAGTGAAAATGTCCATCAAAATGCCAATTCCATCTTTTGTTCTCCTCGATGTCTACCGTACTCAGGTATATGTGTATTACCCGGGGCAAAGGAAGATGTGTCGGTTATGTGACGCATATGGACACATGGCATATCAATGTGATCGTCGGCGTTCCCGTCAACAGGGTGAGCAGCGTGTGTCATCAGACACTCCTACACAACCCCCCGAGTCCATGGTAGGGGAGGGCGTCCGTCCGACACCAACGCCTCAACAGCCTTCCCTCGATGTACCTGTCACTACACCTGATTCACCGTGTGTAACATTGCCCTGTATGGAGACGAGCGTTACTGATGACAGTGTCGCAGCGACATCAACTGATGTTGTTCCATCTTGTGAGGTAGAGCTAGACCTCCCTGTATCATTTCCGGAATTGTATAGTGCGGTGGAGGAGTGTCCAGAGCCACCATCCACCCACTGTGATAATTACTAGCGTGGACATCCATGCACACATGACCACGGCCGCCTGCACCGTTGTTAACGGGAGCTCCCATAAGCGGGCGGCAGGGAATTCAAGTAGTGATGACGAACTTACACCAGGACAACGACCTGGGAAAAGTCGTCGGCCGCGATCGCGGCTAATGGCTTTGAAGACAATGCCAGGGTGGCGAGCCTCCCGCCTGGCGATGTTTGTGGCACAGACTGTGATGTCGCTCAATGTCTAAATGTATTACGAGTGAATGTGTGTGACGAAAGCCAGCAACATTCCAGTGTTTAACTATAAATGTCAATGGTTTACGGGCGACTCACAGGAAAGATGATTTTGAGCAGTGTTTATGTCATTTTAAGCCTGATGTTGTGTTTCTGCAAGAGCACAATTATCGGGATGTGGGTGAATTGAGGATACGAGGTTATGTTGTGTATGGAGTGAATAGTCTGCGGTTAAAAGGTGGTGTGGCAGTGTTGATATGAGAGAACAGTCCTTTTCGGCTACATCATTGGGAAGTTGGGTCTGACTGTCGCTTAGTGCGCGTTGACTGGTGGTGGGGTACGATGAGAGTTGGATTCATTAGCGTTTATGGGCCTGTGGCCGGTCCATCAATCTATTCAAGATTGATAGACTGACCACATCGACTCAAGGTTGAGGGACTGATTACCTCATTCTCCTCCTGTTCTTCAAGATTCTCCTTTGTATGGACTGATGAAGCCACTGTGTGGCGAAACGTTTCCTCAATAAAGATACCCAAGAGTTGCACATGTGTCTAATTTATCAACATGTCGGTTCTCTGAACCATTCATCTACAGATCATCATTGTTGGTGAAGGTGAGGTCTAGTGTATTCTCCAGTCTAGTAGGCTCTATTATTTGCTGGTTTAAATTGAATTTTGTGCAGAGATTTAAAAGCTAGTGTGAGTGTGAGTTTTTATCAGAGCTGCCTCCTGGTGTTATTACTGCAGCAATATTATTTTCTATATTCCTCCATTTTAGGTGCCTTAAGTTGAAATCCCCCAGGAGCAAGATGTTGGGTGCAGGAGCTGGAAGATTTTCCAGACAGTGGTCAATTTTTAACAACTGTTCCTGGAATTGCAGGGATGTTGCATCTGGAGGCTTGTAGACTACCACAATGACTAGGTTTTGGTTCTTGATCTTTACTGCTAAAACTTCCACTACATCATTTGAGGCATTAAGCAGTTCTGTGCCAACAAGTGACTCTGCAATGTACAGGCCAACCCCCACCCCTTTTGCCTGTTCACTCTGTCGCATCTGTATAAGTTGTAACCTGGGATCCATATTTCGTTGTCCAAGTGATCCTTTATGTGGGTCTCTGTGAAAGGCGCGAACATTGCCTTTGCCTCTGCAAGCAGTCCATGGATGAAAGGTATTTTGTTTGTTGCTGGCTTTAGACCCTGTATATTTGCAAAGAAGAATGTCATCGGACTGGTGGTATTGTTGGTACTGGGGGGGATTTTTTTTTCCGGCATTAGTATCTGTATCTGTTGGTTTGGAGTGGAGGCCATCGACTGTAGTTCCACTCCAGGAATGACTGGATTTGGTGTACGATTTCTGCGATTTCCTGCCTGTTTTTTTCCTTCATGTCACTAAAAAAACCTCTCCCTCTTGAGTGGCTGTGGCTACCCAGGTTTTCCCATGGCCTGGATGTTTTGTATCTTTTTGTCCCCTTTAGATGGTGTGCCTGGCAATTTAAGTTATAGCACAGTCTTTCCTGTTCTGAAGAGGTACACATTTCAGGGTGAAAAAGTTTACAGGAAGGGAGTTTGCATTTTCCTGTTGTCATATGGGCACGGCATTTTCTAGGGTGGTCATAGTTGCACATCCCATCTGTTTTTCCAGATTTCCCATGCCTGCAGATACCAAGTGCATAGTATGTGCATAGGCTTGGTTTCCGTTTGCCTTGGGGTTCTGTGACTGTATTCCCTGTTGGTGCACGTTTACCTATCTTATTCCTATCCTCACTAGCACGAACATTTGAGCTCCCACCAGTTGTTTTTGGTAATATATCCTCACTATTGCTAGTGGAGTCCTCTTGTTTGCTATTTCCTGTGGTATTTCTAGTTTTCAATATAGGTTTTATTTTATATTTTTTTTACACTTGTTTCCCACTAGGGCCCCCGTCTCCCTTGAGGTCATTTATATGATTCCTTCCTGCTATAATTCCTGACCCCCTATTAATATATCAGGGAATTCCCTAAAAATTGGCAACCCAAGTCTCCGCCCCCGTTTCCTTGGCTGATTTCGGGGGACGGGAAAAATTTTTTAGGTGGGC
>NC_091342.1:25772661-25950161 GCF_038502225.1 Cherax quadricarinatus | reverse complement strand
TGATGATCTTGAGGTCAAGTGTGGATTATTTACACAACGTATGAAAATAATTAATTCAGACTATACACATTATGAAAATAAATTTCTTGAATCAGATCCATCTGAGGATGAAATTAAAAATGTTTTGGATACTTTTAGTGACCAACAATTAAGGTGGACAGGAGTACAGGCTATCTGCCGCAAAACTCTGTCACAGAGACCTACTGTAACTAGTGGTCAAACACATGTTACACCTGTAACAACAACAAGCTTACCAAGCTTAACTACATTGTCATTACCTATTTTCCAAGGTCATAATTATGAAGAATTCATTAGTGGTTTTCAATCCATAGTAAATTCACGAACTGACATGGATGAGATTGCTAAGTTCAATTACCTTAAATGTCTTGTGAAGGGAGAACCCTATGAACTGATTAAGTCATTTCCGGTGGTTAAAGGCAATTATCAAATAGCCTTACGTGTCTTAGCAGACAATTACTTCGATGCTGACAAGGCTAGAGTTAGACATGCAGTCTTAATATCAAGCTTGAAGCCACCCAAACATTGTTTTTCAGACTTACAGGCATTTAGAATCACATTAGACAATAGTCTCAGATCTCTAGGTGCTAAATATGACCTAAGACAACGTGATTGGTTTATCAGTGGTATTGTACAAGATAAGTTGTCACCACAAACTATTGAACGATTAAATATTATGTTCAATAAACGCTATTTCACTTGTGAAGAAATTAGCAATGGTTTACAAACAATAGTTTCATGCATGCAAGCAACGAGACAAGACGAAAAATCCACAAATCCAGTGGATAATAAACCTTCAACTCAGTATAAAAAGAGTATACCTACTCCCACTAAACCACATAATGGGAAATCCCATATAGGCATTTATCAAGCTGTGAATACAACAGACAGTAAACAAACTGTCATACATAAACGTACTCCAAAATGTGTACTTTGTGATGGAACACATTGGGCATAGTATTGTAGTCAATGCACATCAATGGAGGCACGTAAACAACGTGTTCATCAGCTGAAAAGGTGCATCAAGTGTTTAGGTGAACACAAGGGATGAAAATGCTCACTGAAGAAGTGTTTTAAATGCAAGGGTATGCATCATACAGCCTTATGCCCAAATACTTTTGCTGAACAGCAGCAGACTTCCACAGAATCAGGAAGTCAACAAGCAACAGCATTAAATGTGAGAGATAAGTTTAAAGCAACTGCTCTCCCGATAGCTCGAGTTGAGTTATCTAATAAATTACACAAAATCAATGTGCTAACATTATTTGATCAAGGCTCACAAAGGTCCTTCATAAGAAGATCAGTGTTGCAGAAACTGAATAAACAACCCTATGCCAAAATACAGTTAGATATAGCTGTTTTTTTTTTCCACAATTCTGGTAAACAGACATATGACCTAGCCAAAATCACTGTTGGTCTAGGAAACAGGAAAAAGACAGTAGAAGCTGTGGTAGTAGATGATTTGCCTAAATCTGTGCAGATCCAGGGATTAAAAGAAACAGTTGCAGCACTGAAAGCAGCTAAGGTCAAGTTAGCCTGTCCTGACATACAGACGGACACAATTAGTCCAATTGATTTAATCATTGGAAGTGATTATTATCACTGTTTTGTGCAAAATATAGTAAGTAAACATGATGTTCACTTGCTGAAAACAGCAGGAGGCCACATGATATGTGGTCCCATTCCCTCTCAAAGTGGGAAAGAAGCTGATATTGATTCAGTGGAAAATGTACTAGTTACGAGAATAACCACTGATCATGTACCACAGCAAAAATTATCATTACTGGAAGAAATGAATGAACCAGTTGATAAGTTGTGGGATTTAGATGCGATAGGTATTGATGTAAATAAACCAAGCCCACAAGAGTCTCAGACTTATAACCAATATTTGGACACTGTCAAATATAAAGATGGACAGTATTGGGTTAGGTTACCATGGAAATTAAATCCACCACATCTACCTAGCAATTATCGCATGGCTTTCGGACAGATGAAAGCACAAATACATGAGCTCAGGAAGAATCCAGAGCTACTGACTGTTTATGATAATATCATACAAGAACAGTTGGACAATAAATTCATTGAGGAAATAGTCGAAGATAAGTTGAAGACAGAAGCTCATTATCTCCCGCACCATGGAGTCAGAAAAGATTCTGAAACCACTCCACTACGTGTTGTATATAATTGCAGCGCACGTGCAAATAAAGATGTAGCAAGTCTTAATGACTGTCTGATGACCGGACCCTCACTAACTGAGAAGCTTGGAGACGTGCTTATGAAATTTCGCACAAACCCATATGCCTACACGGCTGATATTTCCAAGGCTTTCTTAAGAGTAGGACTACAAGAAATAGATAGAGATTATACTCGATTCTTGTGGCCTGAAAATCCACATGATCCTCAAAGTCCTGTGAAAACTTATCGTTTCAAATCAGTATTATTTGGTGCAACATCCTCTCCATTCTTACTAGAAGCTACTCTAAATACACATTTGAAGAAATCTGAAAGTCCCTTCAAAGAAGTCTTAAAGAAAAGTTTCTATGTGGACAATCTTCAAGGTACTGTGAATAAAGAGGATGATTTGAAATCCTTATACAGAGAAGCTAACAAGGAGATGAAAGAAGCAAATATGCCTCTAAGGATGTGGAATACAAATTCAAAGCAATTAAGGGAACTTATCAAAGAAGATTTCCCTGAAACTGAAATTCCTGATTGCAACAATATGCTGGGACTTAATTGGAACACACAGGAAGATACTTTGAGTCTCAAAAAGATAAACAATAAATCATGCAGTACACTCACTAAACGTAGTTTACTGTCAGAGGTATCACAATGTTTTGATCCTCTAGGACTCGTCTCACCAATTACCATAAAGGGTAAAATGCTTATGCAAGATGCATGGAAACTCAAAATTGGATGGGATGAGAACTTGCCTCTAGAAATGAGTCAAGCATGGGATGAAATATCCAGGGAGTTTAAGCAACTTCATCAAATTACATTTCCCAGACAAATAGGTCAAGAGGGAAACAAGTACACATTACATGTGTTCTGTGATGCGTCAACCAGAGGTTATGGCGCTGTAGCTTACATGAGTAATGCTGAAGGAAGTACACTAATTACTTCAAAGGCCAGGGTAGCACCCTTGAAGGTCAGAACAGTACCACAATTGGAACTGACAGCACTCTATGTAGGTACAAAATTAGCTGTCTATCTCAACAAAGTACTTGATCATCTCACTATTGAGAAAACCGTGATCTGGAGTGATAATGAAGCAGTTCTCCAGTGGTTAAGAAATAATAAGAGTAAGCTGGTCTATGTACAGAACAGAGTAGCAGAAATAAAAGAGATGCAGAGAGATTATCTCTTTCTCCACGTCTCTACCCAAGAGAATCCAGCTGACATGTTGTCACGTGGTGTCCCACTCAAGAAATTTGTGGATAATAAATTATGGCTCCACGGACCGAACTGGCTCTCTAATGAAAATAACTGGCCTCAGCAAAAAGCTCACATTATGCCAGAAGAAACAGTCTGCTTGAACACAGCAGAAGTTGTGTAAATACTGCAGACACACCAGAAATAGTCATTGATGGATCTAAATACTCATCTTTGGGTAAACTCTTAAGAGTTACAGCTCTTGTCTTTAAATTCATTATAGGAATAAAACCTGATTATGAATGTCTTGAACCCATTAAATACTGGGTGAAACTAATACAGAAAGACGTTTTCTCTACAGAATATAAATTTCTAGAAACACAAGATAAATCCCCAAAGAAACCTGTTATGATTAATTCTTTAGGACTTTATCTCGACTCAGAAAAGATTATAAGATGTCGAGGAAGAATTCATAATTCTTCACTACCTAAAGAAGCCATACATCCAATATTGATCCCCAAGAATCATTGGCTAACAAAACTGATTGTGCAAAACGCCCACAGTAACGTGTTACATGGTGGGGTAGCTGACACTTTGTCATATACGACAGTCCTACTGGATACCTCAAGGTCGACAAAGTGTGAAAAAACGAATAAAGGACTGTATTACTTGTCGTCACTACGATATGCGAGTATGTCAGTATCCAGGTCCACCTCCATATCCCTCTGAAAGAGTTTGTCATATCACTCCATTTGAGGTGACAGGTGTAGATTACACTGGACCAATAATTTTAACCAAAACAGTTGACAAAGTTCCCATCAAGGTGTACATCTGTTTGTTCACTTGTGCTACGACTAGAGCAGTACATCTAGAAGTAGCCACTGACATGTCTGCTGAAACTTTTATCAAATTATTCAAAAGGTTTGCAGCCAGAAGGGCGTGTCCCAGACTGATGATTTCAGATAATGCAACGAACTTTGTTGCTGGTGCTGCTTATATAAGCAAGATCTTTGATCAACCAGAGGTACAACAGATGCTGAATCAACGCAGTTGTCGTTGGAGATACATTCCTCCTAAATCTCCATGGCACGGCGGATTTTATGAAAGAATGATCGGCATTGTAAAACGTTGTTTAAGGAAGACTCTTCATCGTCAGAGAATAGACTTAGAAGAATTCAGTACAGTTGTGAATGAAATAGAAAATAGAGTCAACAACAGACCTCTAACTTATGTTACCGATGATCTGGACAATTTAGAAGTGTTAAGTCCATCTCATTTACTACATGGCAGAAGGCTCGAACCTGTTCCTCCCATGAATGATAAAGAAATCATAGAGGATCCTACTTATTTCGAACCTGAGCAACTCAGACGTAAATTCAAACACCTTAATAAAGTGATTGAACGTTGGGAGAAAATTTGGCGAGAAGACTATCTCACCTCATTGAGATAACACTTCTATGGAGCTGGTGTTCCTGAAAATCATAAGTCCTTAAGACCTGGTGACATAGTGATTATCGATAATGATGGTCCGAGGTCTCAATGGCCACTTGGAAAAATTGTGACCATATATCCTGATGCAAATGGAATCATCAGGACAGTTGATGTTTTAAGCAAAGGTGTAGTGAATAAGCGGACAATAAATAAACTAGTGCCGTTAGAATTACACAGTGTTGAAAACAAAATTAGTGATTCTCCAGAAACCACACAGACTAAAGCTGTTCAGAAAAGACAAGCAGCAGTGGTGGCGAGTGAGAAAATTAAATTAATGTTAAGTGATGAATAGTTCACCTGCAGCGAACCTCCGCCGTCCCCCAGTGTGGAGAAATTTTCTCCAGGAGGGAGATATCAGCCCCCTTCAGCCCTTTCAGCCCCTTCAGCCCCTTTCAGCCCTGAGGGGCCAAGCCCTCTCAGAAGGGGCGAGCGTCTTGTTTACTGCTAGAGTGAGTAATTGATCACAGATGCTATGCCACGTAGTCAAGTGACCTCTGCTCCTTGCAGCGGTGTTGCAAAGTGTATTTTTATAAGAGACAGTACATTCTTACTTTAGCAGGACAATTAAGGAAAATCCTGCTCCCACTTTATTACCATAGTAAAGATAGTGTACATTGTTGTCTATGCTTAAGACAGCAAGAAACAAACATTCTGCTTTGCTTCATCGAGGAGGTGACAAGGATGCAAGGTACTAGGTCAGCGTTTTTTTTTGTGTGTATTAGGGCAGTGACGGCATCGAGCGCTGTGGCATCTTTCAGATTAACTTTGACTCTAGAGAGAGTGACACTGATGCCAGGATAACCAGCAAAGAACACTGATCTGTGCGTTAGTGTGAACAAAGTGTCTCAAACACAATAAACATAAGAGAAGTGTGATCAGCTTCTCTTGTGATACATTGTGAACAATAAAGACAAATCTTGTGGAACATAGTGTACCAGTGTGCGTTTCCTAGACAATGGAAGACGTGGACATCCAAGGACACTTCAGCTTCTATCAAGTCACCGATACCTGTCGAAGGTGTTGAGAACACAATAGCTCACGTTACAAAGAGCAAGGTATGTTACGAATTTCTTGTAGATCGGGGGATTGCCCAATTCTTGAGTCACAAGGAGTTTGTAATCAACCTATAATCGGCAGTAAGGTGTGGACTTTTGAGTCCAAACAAGTAGGTATTTCGTCAGCCATCATCGAATGAAATATGCTGGCATAACACCCCCTAGGGGTAATTTATACTTACAAATTGTATCTCTTGACAGCCCAATGTTGTGATGGTTTCGACAGCCTCTAGACCTCGTCTGCAGGGGCGGCTGTGTAGACGATTTGCTGTCATTTATCAGCTAAGTGTTCATTATATATAGCTATAATTTAAACACAGCAGGTAAGGCCAAAATCTTCAACAGAACGATGTTATACACTTCATTCACTATACACTATAAATGTCGCTGTATAACTGTAAATCACACATGAATATTACTTACACATATATACAGTCTCTGTTAATATATATAAAGTTTAAATTTTTATATATAGTTACCTTTAATATAACAGGTATATCTATAAGAAACAAACTTTAACACAATCTTGTCTCTTAATTTCTGTTTATAAACATTATAAACACTATGTGTATATACACTAAGACAAACCGAACATCAGTTGGGTTGTTGTCGTCAGCGTTTTTCGAGATTGGAGCAGTGGATGCCGGGTGCCATCCCCTGTTTTCTTGTTGGGCGAGTCACCCAGCACCCGTTTTCTTTGAGTGAACGCTGGGTGAGCGCCCGTTTTCTTTTGGCTGCCCATTCTCTGTGATTGAGTCTGGAGGGACTCATATATACAATATATATACTCATATATATTGTAAAACACTAGTTTTACAGCTTTTTTCGAAGGACCTTGGCTCGTAGGTTATTTGTACACTGTAGTACAACATATTTGAACCGCAGTGTGGCCTTTATCCGGTTCGAGCATGACCAAAATGTTGAGAAATGGTTTACCAGCTAAGATATAATTTATAATTTTAAATATAGGGAACACTTAGCTGATAAAAGATAGCAAATCGCCTACACAGCCGCCCCTGCAGACCAGGTCTTGAATTGTTGTCATGATCATCTCTCAACGGGCTGGAATAGATCACATTATGTAAACAATAAATTACCCCTATGGGGTGTTATTATCAGCATATTTCATTCACTGATTGCTGACAAACTTACGTGTGTTTACTCAAAGGTCCGCATATCACCAGGGTTTATGATAAGTGACTAACTCACGACTTTATACTCAACTGTGCAGTCAATAGTAGTACATCAGGAGTTAGAACACTTACCTGGGTATATGTATCTGACCCATAATTACGCCCGGATATCCGTTGAGTTGATTGAAGAATAGTGTTCTTTGAAGAATGTCGCACTACACTCTGTTGGATCGCAACACTCGTTGTTACACTGTTCATCAATAATTGTTCTCACAATATCACTAAGAAGTTGATCACACTTCTCTGTAAGTGTTTATCATGTTTTATGAGATACTTTGTTCACACTAATGCACGGATCGTTCTTTGTTGGTTATCCTGGCGTCAGTGTGACTCTCAGTAGAGTCAAAAGTAATCTGAAGACGCCACAACGCCCGCGCCGTCACTGCCCCTAGCTGACCTAGTACTTTTGCTTCCTTGCCACTTCCTCCATGAAGCAAAGCAGAATGCTTGAATCTTGCTGTCTTAAGCATAGAAAGCAATGTACACTATCTTTACCATGGTAATAAAGTGGGAGCAAGATTTTCCTTAATTGTCCTGCTAAGGTAAGAGATGGACTGTCTTTTATTAAATTACACATTGCAACACTGGAGTCTTGCACGGAGCGGCGGTCGCTTGGCCACGTCGCATACTGGTACTGCATCTGTGATTAATTACTGCTGTAGCAGTAAACAAGACGCTTGCCACTTCTGAGAGGGCTGGGCCCCTCAGGGCTGAAAGGGCTGAAAGGGGCTGAAGGAGGCTGATACCCCCCTCCTGGAGAAAATTTCTCCACACAGGCACTGTACTTCCCATCTCCAGGACTCAAGTCCTGCCTGCCGGTTTCCCTGAATTCCTTCATAAATGTTACTTTGCTCACGCTCCAACAGCACGTCAAGTATTAAAAACCATTTGTCTCCATTCACTCCCATCAAACACGCTCACGCATGCCCGCTGGAAGTCCAAGCCCCTCGCACACAAAACCTCCTTTACCCCCTCCCTCCATATATATATATATATATATATATATATATATATATATATATATATATATATATATATATATATATATATATATATATATGCAAAACAACCACTGTGAAAGAATAGCGAAATTCCAAGCGCTTTCGTGACTTTCACATTATCAAGGGACTATAAAAAGCAAAATATCAAAGGAAGGCATATGAAGGGTCAAGACTACACCTCACCATCACGTCACCACAACAAAGCAACACCTCGCACACGCGTGACGACACCCGACTCTCTGAAACCCACCTAATACTCTGCCTTAAAATTAAGATTTGTTACTTGTCTAATGTATCATTAAATTCTTCCCAAATTTTATTAATTATAAATGAATCCAATTTATATAAACCAAAGGAAATATTCATATTATTTTCAAAACTGCTATTTATGAAACATGATTCAATTATAATCCTGTCGACCATGGACTTGCTTGATGAAACTTTCTCAGCCTTTTGAAAATCAATTGGATGGTTAAAATCTCCCACATGAATAAATGGACCATTAGAATCTTGTTGTTTTAATCTTAGTTCGAGACTTTTACCAGTTTGGCCGTAATAAACTTTATCACAAATTTTACAAGGAATCTTATAGACACATCCGTCAGCATTTTGAGGGGAATTTTTTATCTAATATTTGTTTAGTGTATCAAGACTTTTAAATAGAACTTTGATATTAAAGTCTTAAGAAGAAAAGGCATATCAACGAAGTTTTCATGGTAAGGGAGAACCATGAAAAGTTGGTTGATATGCCTTCTCTTCTTAAGACTTTTAATATCAAAGTTGTATTTAAAATTTTAGGAAGGACTTAATTTTAAATGAGTTCTTGCTAATTGACCAGTTTTATTTATTCGGCACGGCCCTCTCTCTCTCTCTGTGTGTGTGTGTGTGTGTGTGTGTGTGTGTGTGTGTGTGTGTGTGTGTGTGTGTGTGTGTGTGTGTACTCACCTAGTTGTACTCACCTAATTGAGGTTGCAGGGGTCGAGTCCAAGCTCCTGGCCCCTCCTCGTCACTGGTCGTGTGTGTGTGTGTGTGTGTGTGTGTGTGTGTGTACTCACCTAATTGTACTCACCTAATTGTGGTTGCAGGGGTCGAGACTCAGCTCCTGGCCCCGCCTCTTCACTGATCGCTACTGGATCCTCTCTCTCTCTGCTTCCTGAGCTTTGTCATACCTCTTCTTAAAACTATGTATGGTTCCTGCCTCCACTACTTCACTTGCTAGGCTATTCCACTTGCTTACAACTCTATGACTGAAGAAATACTTCCTAACGTCCCTGTGACTCGTCTGAGTCTTCAGCTTCCAGTTGTGACCCCTTGTCCCTGTGTCCCCTCTCTGGAACATCCTATCTCTGTCCACCTTGTCTATTCCCCGCAGTATCTTGTATGTCGTTATCATGTCTCCCCTGACCCTTCTGTCCTCCAGTGTCGTCAGTCCGATTTCCCTTAACCTTTCCTCGTACGACATTCCCTTGAGCTCTGGGACTAGCCTTGTTGCAAACCTTTGTACTTTCTCTAACTTCTTGACGTGCTTGACCAGGTGTGGGTTCCAGACTGGTGCTGCATACTCCAGTATGGGTCTAACATACACAGTGTACAGTGTCTTGAACGATTCCTTATTAAGGTATCGGAACGCTATTCTCAGGTTTGCCAGGCGCCCGTATGCTGCAGCGGTTATTTGGTTGATGTGTGCCTCCGGTGATGTGCTCGGTGTTATGGTCACCCCAAGGTCTTTCTCCCTGAGTGAGGTCTGTAGTCTTTGTCCACCTAGCCTATATTCTGTCTGCGGTCTTCTTTGCCCCTCCCCAATCTTCATGACTTTGCATTTGGCTGGATTGAATTCGAGGAGCCAGTTACTGGACCACATGTCCAGCCTCTCCAGGTCTCTTTGCAGTCCTGCCTCATCCTCGTCCGATTTAATTCTTCTCATCAACTTCACGTCATCTGCGAACAGGGACACTTCAGAGTCTATTCCTTCCATCATGTCGTTCACATATATCAAAAATAGCACTGGTCCTAGAACTGACCCCTGTGGGACCCCGCTCGTAACAGGCGCCCACTGTGATACCTCTTCACGTACCATGACTCGTTGCTGCCTCCCTGTCAGGTATTCCCTTATCCATTGCAGTGCCCTTCCTTTTACGTGTGCCTGATCCTCCAGCTTCTGCACTAATCTCTTGTGGGGAACTGTGTCAAAGGCCTTCCTGCAGTCTAGGAAAATGCAATCTACCCAACCCTCTCTCTCGTGTCTTACTTCTGTTACCTTGTCATAAAACTCCAGGAGGTTTGTGATACAAGATTTGCCTTCCATGAACCCATGCTGGTTTTCATTTATAATCTTGTTCCTTTCCAGGTGTTCGACCACTCTCCTCCTGATAATCTTCTCCATGACTTTGCACACAATACATGTCAGAGACACAGGTCTGTAGTTTAGTGCCTCGTTTCTGTTTCCTTTCTTAAATATGGGGACTACATTAGCTGTCTTCCATTTCTCAGGTAGTTGCCCAGTTTCAAGGGATGTGTTGAAGATTGTGGTTAGAGGCACACACAGCATCTCTGCTCCTTCTCTAAGGACCCATGGGGAGATGTTGTCCGGTCCCATCGCCTTTGAGGTGTCAAGGTCACTTAAGAGCTTCTTCACCTCCTCCTCAGTTGTTCGTATGTCATCCAACACTTGTTGGTATATTCCCTCTTGATGTTCCCTTCTGTGCTGTCTTCCCACAGCCCTTCCTGTCTCTACTGTAAAAACTTCCTTAAATCTCCTGTTCAGCTCCTCACATACCTCCTGATCATTTCTTGTGAGTTCTCCACCTTCTGTCCTTAATCTGATCACCTGGTCTTTGACTGTTGTCTTCCTCCTGATGTGGCTATACAACAGTTTCGGGTCAGTCTTGATTCTCGATGCTATGTCATTTTCATACTGTCGCTGGGCCTCCCTCCTTACCTGTGCGTACTCGTTCCTGGCTCTGCGACTGATCTCCCTATTTTCGTGTGTTCTCTGCCTTCTGTACTTTTTCCATTCTCTATTGCACTTTGTTTTTGCCTCCTTACACCGTCGGGTAAACCAGGGGCTTGTTCTGGTCTTCCCGTTGTTACTGTTGCCCTTGGGAATGAACCTTTCCACTGCCTCCTTGCATTTTGTTGCTACATATTCCATCATTTCATTTACTGGCTTTCCTGCCAGTTCTCTGTCCCACTGGACCTCCCGCAGGAAGTTCTTCAACCCTATGTAGTCCCCTCTTTTATAGTCAGGCTTTTCCCATTCTACTCCTGTTATTCTCTCCACTTGCAGCTCTACTATGTATTCAAAGCACAGAACCACGTGGTCGCTAGCTCCTAGGGGACTCTCATACTTGATGTCCTCAATGTCTGAGCTGCCCAGGGTGAACACAAGGTCCAATCTTGCTGGTTCATCCTCCCCTCTCACTCTGGTAGTGTCCTTAACATGTTGGTGCATGAGGTTTTCCAGCACCACGTCCAACATCCTGGCTCTCCATGTTTCGGGACCCCCATGTGGCTCCAGGTTTTCCCAGTCAATCTCCCTGTGGTTGAAATCCCCCATAACCAGCAACTTTGCTCTGCTGGAGTGAGCTCTTCTTGCCACCTCAGCAAGTGTGTCCACCATTGCTCTGTTGCTCTCTTCATATTCCTCTCTTGGCCTCCTGCAGTTCTGTGGTGGATTATACATCACTGCAATGACCACTTTGTGTTCCCCAGACTGAAGTGTACCTGCTATGTAGTCTCTTTCTCCTGTCTCATCTATTCCTTCCATTTTCTCGAATTTCCATCTGTTTTTTACGAGCAGAGCAACCCCACCTCCCCCCCTACCCCTTCTATCTTTCCTCATGATCTGGTATCCTGGTGGGAAGATTGCATCTGTTATTGTCTCCATGAGTTTTGTTTCTGTAACTGCTATGATGTCTGGGGACTTCTCATTGATTCTTTCTTGCCATTCCTCATGTTTATTCGTTAATCCATCTGCATTTGTGTACCAAACCTTCAACTTCTGTTCTAATACTGTAACTGTGGTGCGGGGGGTGGAAACAGAGGGATCGGTGTATGATGGTTGGTTTGGAATGTTCAGTTGCCTTGGGGGTGTCGTGGCTGGAGTCCTTCTGCAGGTGTTTCTGGGGGGTGCGCTTGTCCTTCCATTTGATCCTGGGTTATTCTGCTCTCCTTTTTCATTTCCTCCCATTTCTCCTTTCGTTTTTGAACTCTCTCTTTCATTGTCTTCCTTTCGTCCTGTGTTCTGTCTCGGTCGAGGTACACACTCCGGAACTCCTGCTTGCCTCTCAGCCGTGCTTTCTCCTGCAGGATCATGGTTCGGGTTGATTCTGCCTTGAAAATTACTTTGAGAGGCCGATTCCTTTTCTTTGTGAACCACCCAATTCTCCGAAAATTTGCCACCTGGGTCATGTCCCCCTCGCCTATCACCTTCATGATGTCTTCAATCGCTTTTTTCTCCTCCTGCTTTCTTTCATCATAAGTTTCCCCTTTAGCTTCGTCTAGCCCATAGACAAACACGGATCTCTCCCTTTCCACCTCCCACTGTGACTCCCATTGCATCCTCTGATGTGTTTTAGTTCCTTCCCGTGGAGTGTTCCTTCCTTCAGTCCCTTCCCTCGTTATGGCCCCTATGCTTCTTGGTTTATCCTTCCTGCTCACCTGCTCCTGGCCCCCACAGGTATCTGGTAAGGTCCTTGCACATGTCCTAGTTCCATCAATGTCTTCCAACCTCTCTTTCTGTCCTAGAGTGCTCCCTGTCTTTGTTTTGGCCCCATGTGGGTTTGACAGGACCTCTGCATACAGTTTAGTTTCCATGCTTCCTTCGGACCTGTTGTCTGTGTTCGATGTAGCCATTGCCGATGCTACTTCTGTAATATCTTTGTCTCTGTGCTGTTTCAGATGTCTCAGCTCCTCTTCTAATCTCTCTATCTTGATTTCTGCTGCTGTGGCCTGTTGCTTCCACCTTCTGCATTCTGCTGCTAACCTCTCTTCCATCTTCCTTTCCAGCTCATCTAGTCTCCTTCCCCAGTCTTCCTCCCTTTTTTGGAGCTCTATCTCCCATTCCTCCCTCTCAGATTCGTCCTTGGAGCCCCTTGTCCTCATCCTGGTTAGGGGGAGGGGAATAGATGGTTAGGAGAGGGGATGGATGGTTGTGGGGGAGGGGGAGGATGGTTATTGGAGGGGCAGAGATAGTTGGGGGAGGGAGTTAGATGGTTTGGGGGAGAGAGGGGATGGATGGTTATGGGGGAGGGGGAGGATGGTTATTGGAGGGAGGGAGGTTGTTGGGCGGGGGTTAGACGGTTTGGGGAGGGGTTAGGTGGTTTGGGGGAGGGGTAGGTGGCTAAGGTGAGGTGGTTAGGGAAGGAGTGTTACGTGTTTGTGTCAAGTGTTTGTGTCAAGTGGCGGAGGGTGTGTGTGTGTGTGTGTGTGTGTGTGTGTGTGTGTGTGTGTGTGTGTGTGTGTGTGTGTGTATGTATGTGTGTGTGTGTGTGTGTGTGTGTGTGAGTGTCTACCCTTGTGTGTGTGTGCTTGTGTGTGAGGGAGGGAGGGTTAGGGGGGGGTGTGGTTGAAAGGTCCGTCGTGTAGGCACAAATTTAGTCTCATTTATCTTTCCCAATTATCTACTCTCTCCACTTATTGCCCTTTCTGGATTTACGTGTTAATTGTTGCTGGTTATTATCATTTTCCTTGTTCACATTGAGAGAGGACTTCCTAGCTTCCTAAGTATTCTTACTGCTAATAACTACCGGTAGTAACACTGCCTGTGTGCGTGTGTGCGTGTGTGTGTGTGTGTGAGTGTGTGTGTGTGTGTGTGTGTGTGTGTGTGTGTGTGTGTGTGTGTGTGTGTGTGTGTGTGTGTGTGTGTGTGTGTGTGTGTGTGTGAGAGTCTTGTGCGGTGTAGTTACTGGCCGCAACTTCTTGTGACCTGACAACTCTCCTGGGACCTACCCTAGCACCGTCTTACAATGTTGCCCTTAAAAGCTTGTCCCACCTACCTTCTCACACTCGTCAACACTATATTCTCTATGTCTATGCTATTTCTAATCTAATTCTGGTAATAACTTGCAGGAGTGAGTGACCAGTATCAAACAGTATACAAGGCCAGCCAGGGCCGTCAACATGCAAACCACAACTAGGCGAATAAACTTGCGGTTGACAGTTGCCAGCTGCTGATGACGTAGTCGTACGTAGGCCTTAAATCCCTATTTTGGAGATCCTTCACCCGTGATGATTATAACCATATATTCCGCTTCCTCACTTCACTCTTCACTGATGATAGTATACACTTCACATTATATACACTTCACTTCATATGTATAATGGCACACAACTTGTCGTGACGTCACTTCATCAGGCCTACCGCTACCAATGTGGCAACAGCGCCTAAGACCCCCAACGGTTTGCGCTTTGAAATATTATGATTTCAGCTTTCCTCTCACTTTCTTTAACTAATAACTTTAATTATCACTCGTAGTATTGTTCACTGACGTTCCACTACCACTGATTACTTCTAGCTGATATTACGCGTCTTTCAACGCTAAGGTTCTCGGAGCCTTGTTACCCACGTCTTCACCCCACGGACCCACGTGTGTGTGTGTGTGTGTGTGTGTGTGTGTGTGTGTGTGTGTGTGTGTGTGTGTGTGTGTGTGGATATGGATATTGTATATAGCGCGCGCTCGCTATATACAATATCCATAAGTCGACCTCAGCAGACCGTTCTGAAATAGTATTTCCATTTTAAAATCTCCAGTGACCACAGAGCAGAAAGGAAGATATGATCTTCAAACGTGAGTTTAAAGAATGTAAATGTGGCAGCTGTGGCCGTCTCTGGTGGACACCGTGGCTCTGCACCAACTGGAAGCACCACCTTGGTGAAGGAAGGACACCTCAGAACAGGCATTCATTGCACAATGTTTCGCTCTGTTTAGAGTTTTATCAAGCTCTGTTTAGAGCTTGATAAAAGTTCTACACAGAGCGAAGCGTTGTCACATTGCAAGCAAGTTCTGCAACATCTTTCCTTCCTTCAGTGCATTTGGCAGTTTTCCATTTGGAATCAACATGTCCTCAGGTACACCCGTGTATAGTACCAGTTTATTAGGATAACGTCTCTCCAAGAAGAATGTTGCTTTAATAAAAATTATTCTTCTACACTCTATATGCATCTTTCTCTCTATTCCTTTGGGCAGGAGGACCTTTAACTTACCTATCATCATTCTACTTTGTTAATTTCATGCATTATTCCTAATGACTTTTTCTGACCTTACAAATATCGTGATTCACGAAAACATAATAACACACTTGCTAGTCGTAGCTAGTGAGTCGTGGCTAGTGAGTCGTAACAAATCTATATCCAGCTACTTACTCACTGGCCTCGAGTTCTTACGACTCACTCACCATGGAGTCTAACCCCAC
Organism: Cherax quadricarinatus; assembly: GCF_038502225.1. Taxonomy (NCBI): domain Eukaryota; kingdom Metazoa; phylum Arthropoda; class Malacostraca; order Decapoda; family Parastacidae; genus Cherax; species Cherax quadricarinatus. The sequence continues at coordinate 25,934,618 of NC_091342.1, read as the reverse complement.
CAGTACCGTGGTTTGTTTACACACATCATTTTATTCATTTAACATTAGGTTGTGGTAGTTTACGTAAACCAGTATTAATATTTATTTAACCACAAGTAAGAAAAAGATAGTTGCGATACGTCTGGTAGAGCGGTGGCTGAGCATTCCCAGGGAACGTTCAGATCTTCCCTCGTAACACTGATCGTGCGAGAAGGTGTTGCCTTCAGAGACACTAGTGTAGGAGGGAGTGTCAGGGAGCCTTTGTTTATCTGACAAAAAGTTTGTATTATTTTTATAACCAAAAAGGAAAACGAGGTTGTAGAAGGGCCTTCCCTTCTCTAGATATGTTGTAGAAGAGCTTGCCCTTCCCTAGAGAGGTTGTAGACGAACCTTCCCTTCCCTTAAAGAGGGGGGATAGGAAAGAATCCCCATCCATCCCCTTGATCTGAAAAAATTCTTGCTTTGTCATTTAAGGATTCCTAGCAACAATTATGTCTTGTGTAAGTGGTAAATCTGAGCATCATTCAGCACAAGAATTGATGAAAACTCAACAGTTCGTTCGCAGAAGCCGAGACAGACACGCCAGCAATAACTTCAAGGGATTTCTAAGATGTTCTTTCTTGTCAGTGAGAAAAACGGGGAGCAGGGCCCCCAATCCCACTCAGTCCCAACAAGTAAAGGGAAGGAAGGTTTGACGGTGAAGTCAAGGGGGAAAACGGTCTGTCAGTAAAGGAAAGAAGGGTCTGTCAGCGAATGCAAGGGAAAAGGGTCTGTCAGCAAAGGCAACGGGGAAGTCTGTTAGTAAAAGAAGGGTCTATCAGCGAAGGTAATGGGGAGAGGGTCTCTCAAAGGAAAGAAAGGTCTGTCAGTGTAGGCAAGGGAAGGACGGGTCTATCAGTAAAGGAAGAAGGGTGTGTCAGTTAAGGCAAGGGAGATGAGGGTCTGTCAGTTAAGGCAAGGGAGATGAGGGTCTGTCAGTAAAGGAAAGAAGGGTCTGTCAGTGAAAAAAAAAGTGAAGGTTGACTGTTAGTAAAGACAAAGTAAAAAGCCAATCGTTGAAGGCAAAGAGAGAGGGACTGTTACTGAACGAATAATTAAGGTCTGTCAGTGAAGACAACGTGGAGGTCTGTCAGTGGAGACAACGTGGAGGTCTGTCAGTGGAGACAACGTGGAGGTCTGTCAGTGGAGACAACGTGGAGGTCTGTCAGTGGAGACAACGTGGAGGTCTGTCAGTGGAGACAACGTGGAGGTCTGTCAGTGGAGGCAAGAATGGTGGGGTCCTCCTTTCTTCCCTCCCTCCGCTGCTGCAGCTTGACCACAAATCACTTCTTTCCTGTCATGGGACGTAATATACGATACTCCACCAGGCCTAGTTTACGTGGTAGTCTCAACATGCCCGTGTGTGTGTGTGTGTGTGTGTGTGTGTGTGTGTGTGTGTGTGTGTGTGTGTGTGTTTAACGGTGTGTGTGTGTGTGTGTGTGTTTAACGGTGTGTGTGTGTGTGTGTGTGTTTAACGGTGTGTGTTTGCATGAGTCGATGCTTAGCTTCTAGTCTCGCCTTTTAAATTATCGATCAGCAATAACCATTCTTTGCCTCTCTGTTATTTTCATATTTACTCCCCAAATAAAAGAATACTCCATACAGCTGATATATGAAGTATACCTAGAGAATACCTGGAGAAAGTTCTGGGGGTCAACGCCCCCGAGACCCGGCCTGTGACCATACCTCATGGTGGATCAGGGTATGAAGAGACTAGCGAAATGTTAATACCACGTCTCTTTTTCAGTAGAATAAATGAGTCTTGTTTTAACACAAAAGTTTCTCATGAAGGTTACTGGTATATATTCTATTGCCGCAAGAAATGCTACTTCGACATTTTATTGTGCCACAATAAAATGTCACAAAGTTGCATCTGTGTCCATTACCTAACATTCGTGGTTAAATCTACCATTATTTCTAACTGATACTTCTCTGCCTTGACGGTCCCCGAAGCTGATTCTGTTGCAGCATCATAGCCGCCGCTGTGTGAATTCTTCTCACAGTCACTTTACCAACGAGACGGCGAAGAGTTCTGCCCACGGCAGTGGGTCTAAGTCTTCCAACTTTCATTTTCAGAGCACAAAACGATTCACCAGAAAAACAACGGCTTAATTTCGCCAGGAATCAGACCAGCTGCAGAGTTCCGGCGGCCCTTAAGGAGAAACACTAAATCCGTAAGGGTCACACAGAGCATGGCAAACAAGAGACAATTATTTTCGATCCAAGGAAATTCCTCAGTAGCATCAAGGTACCTTCTTTGAGGGAAGTCTTATTAATAGCCTGTAATGTGCCGGAGATGTGGCCCAACTTTCACGAAAGTTCGTGTCCGCCTGTATCACACAACAATCTATACAAGTTTAAGTGTGAGGGACGTAAACAGTCACACAAATTCTGTGTACTGAAATCCCTTATTGGCAACGTTTCGTGTAGACAATGGACTTTTTCGAGTCATAGAGAAACCTGGTTGAACAGGTTGATGGCCTGAAGAAGCCTGGGCGAAACTTTGTCAGTAAAGGTCTGCATCACACTTCATTTCCGCGTGTTTCCACGATGTCGGTGTTTCATACATGTCCATCCTGTTAATTGTTGTGTTTATAATCTCACTAGCCACCGAAACCTCGCAGACGCTCAGACTCCTCGTACTGTACTGCTGCAACACATCCTCAACCTCTTTAAAACGTACGTGTGAAAATGCACTCCCGAAATTTTACCGTACGCCCCGCACTGTCAGACAGAGGTATCCGTTGTTGTTTTTAATTCTTTTGTTGTTTCGTAGTTATACGGAAATATTGGTAGATTCAATGTTATAAAAAGGTCTAGCCTATGAAATATTAAAACTTTCATGGAATTTCATGTATACTTAAATGCACGAAGGGAATTCCTGCATTTATGCATACATAATTGAATAATTTGTGCTTACACTGGAGAACAATGTGAGTCAGATATATATGCAATACTCACTTAAGTCTTCTATTTTATTTTCTGTGTGGCGATATTAGTGCCAAGTATTCCAATATTACATTGCTATGATTGCGATGTTTTCAAGTTATCCAGGTGGAGGCATTATTACTGGGGGTGTTAAGGTTGGTGTGAAAGTCGGCAGTGTACGAGACGCTGGGCCAGACTTGCGGCAGCAGCGTATATAGATCGTGGTGAGTGGCTGGAGGCAGCCGGTGTGGTGGGTCGTGCGCGACGGGACAGGGCATGGACACCCCAACTGTGCGACACGCTCTCTCGAACCTGTTGACGCGACTATATAAAAAAAATTAAGACTCGAATTAACTTTCTTTTCACTCCTGAATGTCATTCTATTTTTATTTTACCTTTTCTCTCGTGCTGATCTTGAATTTAATCCTCCGGAAACCTCTTTCGATATGTGGAGCGTATTACTGACTACGACTTCGAGGGACGATGATCATGTGTTCATTGTTGATAGTTTGCGTCAGAGATAGTAAAGGTAATTCGTATTACCTCTCCACATGATGGCTCCTTGCAGGTGAAAAAAATAATCAATTTGCTCCTAGGGTGGGAGAGGGGAAGAGAATGGGGTAAGGAATACCAAGGTAAACTAGTAATATTATGTACGAAACTGAATCTGCGTGTGCTACAATGTGAGTTTGGACGCCCCAGGTGTCGCAGGAGTACTGGCAAAAGAGTTCAAACAAATTTCTGTGGCGGATGCAGCCGGATAACGAAGGCAGAGGCAGATCTAGTGTTATTTACACGTAAATCTCAGCGGAACAGGGAAAAATCATGATTGCTTAACTATAAACCTCATAATGATGCAAAGAACAGTCGAAAAATCACAAAATACAAGGCGCTATCCCAGGACTGAGGGGGGAGGGTGTGAAGTCCTCCAGGTGTGAAACACCAGGTGTAAAAAACACTCCAGGCGTGACTAATTATGGGAATCACTAAACCCATGTGGGTCATACAGCGCGAACAGTGGTTGATAGATGGTGCACGCTAGTCATTCAGGTTGAATTTTCTGTGCACCCTACCAACCTTTTCTTTATTCCTAAAACAAGGATTAGGTAAACTTTAAATGAATATTCACTATGAGTTATTGACCTCTCGGCGTATATACCCTGTTAAGGAGTTCCGGAGGCTCGATCCACTGTTTGCTAATCGCAAGAAGATTTAAGAGTGTGATGCACTGATACACACCAAGTATGAAACAAACTGTGAAGTATACACTTTGAAACAAACTAGATATAACAGAAGCCTGATGTGAAACAGACTGCGTGTGGAAAATGAGGCGTGGAAGAGACCACGGATGAAAAATATCAGGTGTGAAATAAACCAAAGATGAAAAACTATCAGGTGTGAAATATACTACATATTAAAAATCTCAGGTGTGAAACAGACCTTGCACGAAAAAAATCCAGTGTAAAGTAAAAAAACCGAATGAAAAGTATCAGGCGTGAAATAGACTAGTATGAAAAATATCTGTAGGAAACAGACCATATAAACAAGGTATCAGGTGTGCAGCAGGTAAACAAGTCCAGGAGGACGGTGGACTCTTACGCAGCAGGAACAACAATTACTGGCGATAAGAGCGAGAGCGTAAATAGCCATGTAGTGATGACACTGACGGTCCATCACTAGCAACGCTGACGACGATGCCTGTCCTCCCCGGGGGAGTTGCTTCCGCCTGCTGGTTCCTGCTGGTGGTGGGATTGTTAACCACGGGTGCAGGAGGGTCAGCGGTGCACCCGTCAGGAAACAGTTCTAAGGAGGATGTGGCACACCGGCAGAACAATGGTTCGCGACCCTCCTATACACACTTCATCAAGCCCATGAGGCCGTCCTCTTTACCTCTCCCGGCTGCGACACTCCACCAACCTACAGCTGGAGGTCTCAGAGGTCGCTGGTTACCTCCGAGGTCTTCCTCTGGACGCCTTGGTCCTCGTCTAATTTTTCAAGCCTCGCGGATAATTTTTAAAAATTATGCATCAGGATCTAGAGGGGAGGTTAATTCGACTAATTATGTGAGTGCAAGTACTGCATTAAGCCCCTTTTATGTGTCAGAGAATGGGTCTCTACGGTTGAGAGAGAATGATAGCAAACTTAGTGATGGTGACCATGATCCCAATAAATTTTACCAGTCAAGTATAGCTCACGATTCACAAAAGAGAGACGACCCTGTGATGTCGATCTTGGGGTTAAGTCAGGGGAAGGAGGTAAGGTTGTCAATGAATAAAAGTACTCAGTGGAAAGGTCGGAGATCGACTGAGAACGATGAATACTACCTGCAAGAGGAAGAAGTACTGGAAGGGGTGGATAGGGATGACCCTGAGGCCCTTCTGCCTGACCCGACGGGACCTGCAATGACCATCCTGGAGAAACGCCTTCAGCACTCCAGCATCCGCCATCGCAAATCAAGAAAAAATTTCGTCCGTACTAGAAAATCGCCCAAGATGCGGCCTCGCTCTAATGCAGATGACTACGAAGTCTTGCGGCACTCGGAGCCTACATCCTTCAAAAGTAGCTGGAATTCGAAATCTCAGGATATACTGGAGATGAATGATGCGACTGACGATACTGAGGAATCTGTTGAAGCAACAGCGATGTCCTCCCCATGGTTCTCTTCGGGGGCGCCTAACCTGGAGAATAAATTTCGTGCCACTGGAGATCTGGTCCCAACCAGCGAGGTTAACGCATACGACGAGGAGGAAGCGACACCGGAACAGGAAGGCGACGAGAAGGTAGGAGAAGCCGACGTAGACGTAGTCACCAAGTTCCTGAGAATTGTGGAGTCACAGCATCTTCTCGGGGATAATTGTACTAAGGGTACCAGCTTCAACCTTGGCGAGGGTGTTGTGGACCGTTACGCCCAAGAACGTTTCCGCCTTGAAGGAGAAATCGCCGTCAACCGTGCCAATCTATACACCCGCCTGTGGAAGTACTCAGCACAACAGGTGCTGGCTTCAGAGTACTTACTACACGCCGAAGTCCTCACTATGGTCGAGTTGGATGAAGACATCTTCGCAGCTGGAAATTGCTACGACAAGTACGAATACCAGGACTACATCCTTTTCTGTCCTTTTGCTTACCGACTTCCAGAGGGCAACATTCTGGTGAAAGACTTGGCGGTGGAATATAAGTATCTCTCAAACACTTCCGAGTGGTTTTTCATTGCCAGGAAGAATGCGGAACGAGCCATCAACAACTACACTCATCTCACTAAAGGTAAGTAATTTCAAAAGCGTCATTATTACGATTTATTTAATATGGCTCCCGGTCTAGACGGATCATCCTCACAACGTGTTAAAAAAGCTTGTTTCTTCTCCTTTGCATTAGAAGAATTGCTTCTTAACATGTGATATACTCTGGATGGGGAGTAACTCTCATACATAGTCTGTAATATCTGCCCCTTGACGCAAATTGTTACCATGTAATGTGTAGAAATAAAAAATATTTTAAGTTTAATTCATAACGAAATTGAATCTCTCTTTCAATAAGGCTTCCTGGAGCTCTCATACATCTCTTCAAATCCACTGAAAACAATGAACTTTAACGTGCTGAACGCCAAGCTCAAATGCAATATTAGTATATATTATATTTAATTTTTATATTTACGAGGACACTGTCGCCCTAAGAAAAATGAACGAAAGAATAGGATAAAAAACAATCATGAACTAGCAACAAGAAACAATTTCTACTAGTAAACGGCAACTAAAATAGACATCCATCTGCATAACAGTAAATATCCTCAGTCGAGATAATAGTAAATAGTCCTCTTCAAATAGCCTCTGCATAGCTTGCACAACTTTCTCCTATCCACCTTCCCCCTGATACTGGTATGCACTAGGTGCACATGAGAGTGATATTTATCAAGTAAATAGAAGAAACGAATTTTCTTATTCTATTTTCCAAGTAGGGGATGAAGGGAAAAGTCTACTGGCAGTGTTTTTGAACTGATGTAAATTGCAGACCCAGTTGGGAGCGGATCCGCATTCATGAAGACGCGATGTGTGAGCGGAATTCTTGATGGATTGACGACTAGTTGGAAAATAGACTCTCTGGACGATAGACTGTGGTGGGATAATAGACCGTGTAGACAACAACTAGACGAGATACAGTGTAGATTATAGAGTGCATTAGATTGTGTAAATAGACCGTGTAGATGATAGATTATGTATGAAACAGACGATATACAAAACAGATTATGTAGGTAATAAACTGTGTAGTTAATAGACTATATACATGATGATAGTCTGTACAGATTCCAGATTGTAATAATGATGGTCTGGGCCAACAACTGATGGGAAATACGATAGACTGGTAGACGATAGACTGGATAAGCATTAACTAGGGAAAACCTATTTATTTGGTGGATAGAGTGCTCGATAGGTGTTAAACTTTCTGAAAGCCTCTCAACAAAATCTAACATTAAAAAAAAAGTGCTAGGAAATTGTTTATATAAAATAACTATTAGCAACAATAGCGGAAGTGAACGCGCGCGCACACACGCACACATACACACACAAACAGTGATGGTAAGGGAGAGAACACCAAGTAACACATAAGTAAATGATCTGCCAGAGGTGGTAAATGCCCATATATCACTGTTTACCGATGACGTTAAGCTAAACAGAATAACTGTGATTGACTACAAGAATACTTGGACACGTTCCAGAAGAAGTCAAGCTGCTTGAGTATAATCTAGACAACTGCAAGTTAATGCAAATGAAAGAGGGTGAGGAAAGACCAGACAAAGTGCTTGAAATGTAAGGAAAGAAAAGAAAAAAGTAAAGAGAAGGCCCAGAGAGTCTATTACACCTTACATACCACTACAGGCGCCGATGTTATGTGTTTTATGGCATAACATTAAGAGCGCATCCGAGGCTGGCAGATTTTACGATTTTGGTCGGAATGCTCAATAAAAGAATTATTCAGGATAATGTACACTGTGAAAGATCCATCTTACTGTAGAACAGGCAACACCAGTATGGAAATCACCTAAGAGAGCATGTTCAGAATAATGAAAGGAGCTGGACGACCTGTACAAATGGGAGAAGTGCATTATAATTAAATCTGAGAAGCTTGGAAAAGAGAGGGACCAGAAGAGACGTGATAATGACGTACAAGAGAGTATGTGGTTTCTAGAGAGCAGAGAGTGAAAGACTTCTCGAAATGCAAGTCACACAGGCAAGGAGGCAGAGACGTTAGGAATTTTTCCCCAATACACACTTAAAGGAAAAAAATACAGTCGGGCAACTTTGGCAAAGAACCACTGCAAACCACTTTTTAAGTTTAACATGAAGGGCCAGGCACGGAGTCTCAACCTCACCAGCAAACATATACGTGTGCGCAGCGCAGTGAGTTATATAAAAACTATAGGAACCGAACATGACGACTTTGGAAGAAGGATTAGAGGGAATGTGATTACGACATAGAAGATACTCAGAGGCCTTGACATAACAGATAGGGACTGACTCTTAAGAGCTATAGGGACAAGAGGTAACAGATGGAAACTAAAAACACAGATAACCTACAGCGATTTTAGGAAATGCTTTTTCAGCCTTAGGGTGTAAATAAATGAGTAAGATAACGCAGTGGTAAACAATGCACAGCTTAAAGGGTAAGTATGATACGGCCAATAGCTGTGAATCGACCCCCGCAACCACAACTAGGTGAGTACACACACGCGCGCGCGGTCGATAAGAGTTAAGAGGCAGTGCCTCAAGTTATGAATCGACCACTGCAAACACAATTAGGAGAGTACACACACACACACACACACACACACACACACACACACACATGCACACACACAACACATGCACACACACAACACATGCACACACACAACACATGCACACACACAACACATGCACACACACAACACATGCACACACACAACACATGCACACACACAACACATGCACACACATACACACACAGCACATACACACACAGCACATACACAGCACATACACACACAACATAAAAACACACAACACACACACACAACACACATACACAACACACACCAGCCTGGGGTCGAGACATACAATGCCATATTGACTACATTCCCACAGACTGAATTCGGGGTGAAGGAAACGCACAAAAGAAAAGGACTGAGATGATGGAGCGTGTGACCAGAAAGTGTTGGGGGCGGAGGAGAAATTCGTACCCAGGAGCAATAGAAACAATGGTAAGAGCAGAGTGAGCCCAGGTTTACCCGGTGGAGTAGGGAGGGCAATTTCAGAATGACAATGTAGAATGCTAAATCTGACCTAAAGTTGTTATATAGTCACCTCAGCAGGAAGCCCTGATAATCAGGCTGAGGAAGGAAGGAAGATGCGAGCTAATTACCTCAAATTCGGTAGGGCCAGATAATATCTCTCCATTGGACCTAAGAGAGGGAACAGAAGCACTGTGTGAACTGCTAGCCCCATTCTTCAACATATCTATCGAAACAGGCCAACTGCCAGAGGTGTTTAAGACAGTAAATATAGTCCTAACTTTTAAGAAAGGAGGCAGAAAGGCAATATTAAACTACAGACCAGTGTCATGAACGTATATAATATGTAAAGTCATGGGGATTATCAGAAGAGTGGAGGAGCACCTAAGAAAGGAGTGGTTTCATACATGACAACCAGCAAGGCTTCAGGGATGGAAAATCCTATGTCACAAACCTACTGGAGTTCTACGACAAGGTAACAGAAGCAAGTCTTTTGACACACTGCACAAGAAACTGGTGCAAAAGCCCAGAGGAACAAGCAGGAATAACAGGAAAAGAATTACTATGGATTAAGGCATACCTGTCAAGAAGGAAACAACGAGCGATGGGTCAGTGATGGTGATATTAACTGACCCTTCAAGAGATAGTAACTGACACTGACGGAGATAGTAACTGACACTGATAGAGACAGCAGCTGACTCCGGATGAAGCAAACAGCTTCATTCGGAGTCAGTTAATATCACCATCAGTGATATTAACTGAGACCGGAGGTACTCAGGTTTGTTCTCAGGGAGTGTTGACGGTACTAAGGAACGTGCTCTAGAATATAGGAAGATTTCTGTTTAAAGTGTGTTCGTTGAGGCTCTGAACAACACATAAATTCTTCTCATTTTACTTCGCAAACTTTTTGACGCAGTACTCAGCGTTTACGTCTTGATACTTCTAGCTTTTTTCAAATACTTTTACTTTCATTTAAATTAGGTCAGGTTAATTTAGGTTAATTTAATTTAATTATAGTTAATTTAAATTAGGTTACGTTAGGTAAAGTTAGTATACATAAAAATCTGAAAATAGTATCTTTAACCACAAGTAAAAAAAATAGAAGGGACGTCTGTAATACGTCTGGGGACGAGGTGGCCCCAAAACACTAGGCAACGTTCGAATCTGAACGTCTATCAGGCGGTGCTGCGAGACTTGGCTACGTGCAGGTGGGGCTGCCAGGAACACCTCCCGCAGCAACCACACTTTAAAACATTGAAACTTGTATCGTGTTTCTTGTTCCCTTTAAAAGGTATCACCGGGTTGCAGCACTCTCGCCTTGGTGGCAAGAAACGAATGCTGGGAAGTGCTCAAACCCGTTGATTACTGTTGAGCAACTTTGGCTGACGTGATGAAGGAGAAACGCAAATATATTTTCACATATCTTGTGGTAGATAAAGAAAAATGGAACGAATTAATGGAAAACCGAGGAAAGAAGGAAAGTACTCGTAACACAGACAACATAAGTTTTTAATGTCAATTTTATCTGCAGAAAAAACAACAATATTAATGTTAGAAGCAAAAATACTGCTTCTCTCTCTCTAGACAAATATAAGAACAATGAAGCGAGAGGCTCTCTCCATATAATCCATTCACTCTTCCCAAACTGAAGTCATAAAGTAGAGTCGAAAAAGAGAAATATTCCGAGACATTGACAGAAGTGATCAGTACTTTAATTGGAACGGAGAATATTGTGTGTACACTTAATATTATGACTTCCACAAGAACTACTAGAAAAACACCCACCACTCCTCGTCTTCCTCCGATGACTACTGCTACGACAGCTGCCAACTACGGCTGATACTACTACTCTTACTATTACTGTCAATACTACTATTGCCACTATTACTACTTCTACTAGTAGTACTAATGCTTCTGCTTCTGCTGCTACTGTTTCTCTTGCTACTTTAAATTTTGCTTGCTGCTGCTGTTTCTACTAATGCCACTCTGCTGATAATGCCATTTTTTTTGCTGCTGCTGTCCTTAGTATCGTGACACTCTCTTCCTGTTCTTCTGAACAGTCTATGGACGAGCCTCAGGGTAGCAGCGTCTGCTGACTACCAAGAAGAAGAAGAAGAAGAAGAAGAAGAAGAAGAAGAAGAAGAAGAAGAAGAAGAAAAAGAAGAAGAAGAAGAAGAAGAAAGAGGAGGAGGAGATTTCGATAGGTTAGATCAGGTTAAGGTAGATTAGATTAAGTTAGGTAAGTTTAGGTTAGGTTAAATTAGGTTAGGTTGAGTCAGAACAAGTTTTAGATTAAGTTAGGTTGGGTTAGGGTATGTTAGGTTAACTAAGGGTAGATTAGGTTAGGTTATACTGAAGGATATCTCAAGTATGCTTCTGAAGGTCAACGCCCTTGCGGTCAGGTCTCAGACAGCCTCGCAGCGCATCAAAGCCTGATCAACGGGTTGTACCTGCTGTCCGTACGTAGTCCATCATGCGAACCACAGCCCGGCTGGTCAGGAACTGATCTGAGAAACTTGTCCTGTTCCCTCTTAAAGACAGTCATAGGTTTGTTGACAATTAGCCTTATACACTTCAGATGTATGACTGAGTGTATACTGGAAGTGAAAGCTCTCCGTATATTTTCTAGCTTATCAGTCTTGCCTGCCTTGAAGGAACTATTTGTGTACAGCGGTATCCCAACCTAAAGAGAATAGGTAACTTGAAGATAATCGTCAGTGGCTCAGCATACTTTGTTTTGAAAGTTCTATTTATGAGTGTTTCTCGTTAGCCTAGTCTAAAGCATCTTACCTAGTCTAATACATTTTTCCTAGTCTAATACATCTTTTTTAGTCTACTCAATCTTTCTTATTGGTAACGATTTGTCGACTGGAGAAAGAGGGAGAAAAAGAAAGGTGTCAACACTTATACACATATTACAGAAATACTGCAGTAGGCCTAATGTTCCACTAGGCAGATTCTGAGACACGCTGGCACGTTGAGTAGCGATGCTACATATCAATGGCAAAAATATACATACCGTGTGTTATTAACATTGTGACAATATTACTGGTTGCTAGACTAGACATGATCTATTAAACTCGAAAAGATCTACAATTTGTCGGTATTCCCATACCATCTAATATTACAACAGCGGGTTGCATTGTATTTGCACTGGTATTGTCCGTGAGCAATCTGTTCCACTGTTTCATGATTCCAGGGAAAAACATGTTAGTTTATTAGGACTGAGGTTTAATTATGCAGCTTAAGCAATTAATGACAGGAATCAACTCTTCCACTAACATCACTTATATTTCAATCCCTAAAATATGGATTAAACCAACTCTTTGTATATACTGATAAATACTCTTTTCAGTGTGTTTACACTGATATACACGTCTAAGTATATACAGCATATTATTTTCTGAAATGCACATAGGACTACATTATATACCAAGACGGACACCTCTCAGTGGTTATATACCAATATACACAATTTTCCATAAATATACAAAGATATGCAGAACAACGAATGTGAAAAATAGTGAGATTCTAAGTGCTTTCGTGAATTCTTACATTACCAAGGAATTGCAAAATTAAAAGATCAACAGGAAGGTTTATAAGGGCGAGACTACACATCGCGGTTACCTTAAAACACCTTACCTTATATTCTGCATAAGCTTTAAGCTTGGGTAGAATGTAAGCTGTGCTTGACAGATCCTTGACTACCTACCTACATCATCATAAAAAGGTCAGGTGTTGTAAAGTAAGCGCGAGGTGTAGTCTCGTCCTGATATGCCTTCCTGTTGATCTTTTTTTATACTTCCTTGATAATGTGAGAAAAAACGAAAGTACTCTTGGAATTTCACTGTTTTTTCACAGTGGTTGTCCTGCATATTGCGATATCACCTGTTTACCGTAATCTTATTGGATGCAAAGATATATCTCAATGTATATACACTGATGTAAGTCTCAGTGAATATACGCTGATATATATACCTCGGTGTATATACACCGAGAATTACACCTCTGTTTATATATAGATATATACTTCGGTGTATACACACTGAGAAATAGACACCTCGGTGTGTATACAGAGATACATTGTTCGGTATATAAACAATGAGACAGACTTCATGATGTATATACGCAGATAGACACCTCGGTGTATATACATTCTGTAAAAAAAATAATGAATACTTTTGCTACATCAATTACTGGGATTCGTATTATTATTTGGTGTTTCTAAATTGCCTTTCACTTCAAAGAGCTTTTATTTTTGGAGTATATTATTTTTTCTTGTATTTTTGATGGTGCTTAATAAATTTTTATATACGTCTCCGTTGCCAAAGGAAAAAAGTAGAAAGAGGTTTTTTTAAGGCTTCGTTGAATTTATTTTTTAATGAAGATAACAGCTTAGTTTCTCTTCTTTGCGTCCTTTTTCATATATCTTCATATTTATTATAATTATAAGTATTATTATTTTTATCATTATCATTATTGTAATTATCGTAATTATTATTAATAGTGAAGCGAAATGCACATTAGGATCATATAACGTCAATAGAATGAAGGTAATCCTGACTGATCCGATGAAGGGCATAGTAGGTCCAGTTCCACGAAGCAATACCCCTTCACCAGTATCAAGGTTTGCCTCTCGAAGGGTATTACGATCTCAAGAGCTGCGGTTCTTAACAGGGTGGAAGGGGAACGTGAATAACATTCAGGGAGAAAGGGAGTCCCGAACCCAGAACAATAATAAGGAATGGCTTTAAAGTGTGTTTGTATGTAATTACATTGATTTTTTTATGATCGGGGGGGAAGGGGGGGTGCACGTCTCGCTCACCTCATATAGTTCAAAAATATTTTAAGTGGTAACCACGTCAAAAATTATGAAATACCACTACAAGGGACTAAATTTAGGTAAGTCTCATATTTTTATTCTGGCTAGATTGTACGTTCTCGCTTCCAGCTGATTCGTTGAACGTTCTGTCTCCGAATAACCCTATAACGTCCTTCACTTGCAGCCTAGCAGGCTACAACTGAACGACCCAGAACTAGAAGAACTCACAGGTAAGTACCTACAGTGGGAGAGAGGAAAATTGAGTATAGATGAAGACTATGTGAGGGAGAGAAAAAGAAAAATAGCCGGGGATAAGCCAGTATCTACTCATAGCTAACACGACATAAATAATCAACATTCAATAATCTAATAGCAATCTTAGCTGGTATGAGTTTCAGTCTAGCCTTCCTGGTGTAACTTCGCAACAGCACACACTGCCACGGTTGCAACTTTTCAAGTGACACTAGTCGCCCACTAGTGACAAGTTTCTGCCTCTCACACTCACGCATTTCTTTCTTCAACTGAGGTATGCTGTAGCGTACACTTTTTGTGAACGAACCCGCAATGATAACGAATTTTATCATTTGAAAATAAATTTTTTTGCTACGAGAAGGAAATTTATTGACTTTAAAATGGATTGTAAGCACTCACTGACTGAGACTTTGATGTTACGCTCATGTGGTGGTGTTTGTGATCATGTGGTGGTGTTTATGATCATGTGGTAGTATTTATGATCATGTGGTGGTGTTTATGATCATGTGGTAGTATTTATGATCATGTGGTGTTTATGATCATGTGGTGGTGTTTATGATCATGTGGTGGTGTTTATGATCATGTGGTGGTGTTTATGATCATGTGGTGGTGTTTATGATCATGTGGTGGTGTTTATGATCATGTGGTGGTATTTATGATCATGTGGTGGTGTTTATGATCATGTGGTGGTGTTTATGATCATGTGGTGGTGTTTATGATCATGTGGTGGTGTTTATGATCATGTGGTGGTGTTTATGATCATGTGGTGGTGTTTATGATCATGTGGTAGTTTTTATGATCATGTGGTGGTGTTTATGATCATGTGGTAGTATTTATGATCATGTGGTAGTATTTATGATCATGTGGTAGTATTTATGATCATGTGGTGGTATTTATGATCATGTGGTGGTGATTATGATCATGTGGTAGTATTTATGATCATGTGGTGGTGATTATGATCATGTGGTGGTATTTATGATCATGTGGTAGTATTTATGATCATGTGGTGGTGATTATGATCATGTGGTAGTATTTATGATCATGTGGTAGTATTTATGATCATGTGGTAGTATTTATGATCATGTGGTGGTGATTATGAACATGTGGTGGTATTTATGATCATGTGGTGGTGATTATGATCATGTGGTAGTATTTATGATCATGTGGTGGTGATTATGATCATGTGGTGGTGATTATGATCATGTGGTAGTATTTATGATCATGTGGTAGTATTTATGATCATGTGGTAGTATTTATGAACATGTGGTGATTATGAACATGTGGTGGTGATTATGAACATGTGGTGGTGATTATGAACATGTGGTGGTGATTATGAACATGTGGTGGTGATTATGAACATGTGGTGGTGATTATGAACATGTGGTGGTGATTATGAACATGTGGTGGTGATTATGAACATGTGGTGGTGATTATGAACATGTGGTGGTGATTATGAACATGTGGTGGTGATTATGAACATGTGGTGGTCATTATGAACATGTGGTGGTGATTATGAACATGTGGTGGTGATTATGAACATGTGGTGGTCATTATGAACATGTGGTGGTCATTATGAACATGTGGTGGTGATTATGAACATGTGGTGGTGATTATGAACATGTGGTGGTCATTATGAACATGTGGTGGTCATTATGAACATGTGGTGGTCATTATGAACATGTGGTGGTCATTATGAACATGTGGTGGTCATTATGAACATGTGGTGGTGATTATGAACATGTGGTGGTGATTATGAACATGTGGTGGTGATTATGAACATGTGGTGGTGATTATGAACATGTGGTGGTGATTATGAACATGTGGTGGTGATTATGAACATGTGGTGGTGATTATGAACATGTGGTGGTCATTATGAACATGTGGTGGTGATTATGAACATGTGGTGGTGATTATGAACATGTGGTGGTGATTATGAATATGTGGTGGTGATTATGAACATGTGGTGGTGATTATGAACATGTGGTGGTGATTATGAACATGTGGTGGTGTCTATGATCGTGTGGTGGTGATTATGAACATGTGGTGGTGATTATGAACATGTGGTGGTGATTATGAACATGTGGTGGTGATTATGAACATGTGGTGGTGATTATGAACATGTGGTGGTGATTATAAACATGTGGTGGTGATTATGAACATGTGGTGGTGATTATGAACATGTGGTGGTGATTATGAACATGTGGTGGTGATTATGAACATGTGGTGGTGATTATGAACATGTGGTGGTGATTATGAACATGTGGTGGTGATTATGAACATGTGGTGGTGATTATGAACATGTGGTGGTGATTATGAACATGTGGTGGTGATTATGAACATGTGGTGGTGATTATGAACATGTGGTGGTGATTATGAACATGTGGTGGTGATTATGAACATGTGGTGGTGTCTATGATCGTGTGGTGGTACTTATGATTCATTTTCACACACACTATTTAGACTTTACACAATGTGCTTTTGAATTCATTTACTCAAATACAGTTAACATGAAATTTAAATCTTCCTTTTAGATCACAAAACTTTGAGAAAAATAAGTGGATAGTTATTGTTTTCCAATGCATACTTTTTTTGTGAGTGTTATATTAAAAATAAGTAATCGGGCACTGAAAGTTGATTGTTGGATCTTATTTTGTGTATAATAAAAATAAGTAATCAGGCACTGAAACTTGATTGTTGTCCCTTATTGTGTCATGTTTTCAAATATCAAGTTTCACCTCGTCTTTCCTATCTACCCAACATGTTGGCAGCTGCAGTTTATGTCATCAGCATGGATGCCTTTCACATCAGTTAGGATTCGTGCCGCTTCAGTAAGGTGACAAGACTCCTCCAGTGGGTGATGTACTTTAAGACTGAGCAATGATGGGATGCGGCCCTCACCTTTGGAAAGCCATCTGAAAGGCAACCTATCTTGAATTTACCGAGAAATTTTTGCCGTTTTCTAAGGGAAGAAATGAGTCCTTGAAGCGAGTTAAGATCGACAGCAGTGGAGCATTTCGCCAACAAACTTCAAATATTGTTGAGGTATCCACCGAGATTGCTTTTTTACAGTAAAGAACTAGAAAAGCCATACAGTCTGAGACCTCCCTCATAAAGCCAGGTCAATTGTTTGCGGCAGAGCTTATCCTGGGAAAGGATAATGCAAGGACGCTATCATAGCTTTATCAAAAGACATAGTCAAGGGAAGGATCAATGTCTCAAGATATTAAAGATCAAGTCATTAACCAGATACGGGCCTCTTCTGTCTTTTCAGTAAGATATGATGAAACGACTGCTCTGTATGTTTCGGATGCGAGCCCCACCTTTTCTGTAATTTGTATACAGTCGTGTTATTACAATTTCTTGAGTCATGATATGTGCTCGTTTCGTGTCAGGCGACAGCATGGAGAAGGAAATGCTATTGTAACATCTCATGGAAACTTTTACAACAATAATATATATCTTTGAAGTAGTATCGAAGTTCTTTGAGAAAAATCCGTTTTCGTAGGACTTGATGGCAGGGTTAAGTACAGACGGAACTCCGGGCATACTTGGTTTGCGATTGGGTTTCGTGAATAAGATTAAAAAAAAAATAGCCCCATGTTATTATGCACTGCGTCGTTCATCGAGAAGATTTAGCATCCAAAAAATGAAAATTTCTCTGAACCTGGCTGTCAGTGCATTAAGCGTCATCAAAACTGAAGCCTTCAACAGTTGACTGCTCAAAAAAACTGTGAAAGGACATGAACTCTGGCCATCAAGCCTTGCTTTCCTTCACAAATGTTCGATGGCTGTCGAAGGAATATATGCTAGGAGTTTCAGGAACTACGAGAAGTGGGAGTATTTCTAGAACTGCTGCAGAAGCTGTATCTCCATGAAAAACAATCGGTCCGGAAGATTTCAACTGTCTTTTGGTAATATTGTGAACATCTTCGAAACTGTTTATCAGTAAGATGCTGGAAGGAAAGACCATTAACATTATTGTGCAATGAGACGCCATTCGAGCCTTCATAGCCTAAATCGACCTCTGGAAATCCTAATGTAGGATAGAAACACAGCCTCTGTCTCAAATTTGGATACCTAGAATCTCTTTGTCAGTTCGATTTTAGGTTAAAAAAACAAGTCATCATTCATCTGACTGAACCTAAAGTGGAATTCGTCTGCAACTTGCCTGACAGACGAAAAGCGCAAGGCATGGAAATTCATTTGGAACTCTTTCCAATATAATGTACCTGATGTTTCGGACGAAGAGTTCCTTGACCTGAAGTTCAAATCTTCAGCTGAGGACAACTCAAAAACTCTGGATCTTGAGATGTTCTCTTTCAAATACCTTCATGTTTACCTCCTGGACTCACGTCAAGCTGTATGGATTCTGACGATATTTGGATCCACGTAACTTTGTGAGGCTACATTTTCTTGCTGTTAAGACTAAATGCGCAGACAAGTTGAACGTTAAAAGAGACTTGTATTCTAAATCTGGTAGCTCGGAAGGACTATTGAAAATCCCACTAAATGTGTACTCGCTATATATTTGTGATTTGCTCCTTAAACAGACTCTCTTGGAAGGTTAAAAATATTAAAGTTAAGAGAGGAAACTAGCTTCTCAGTTTTCCTATTTAAACAGAGAAGACTTTTTAATTTTTACATTCAGAATGCTATATGAGGGAAGGATGGGGAGGGGGGTAGAGACTAGGTCCAACCGCAATAGGGAACGCCACTCAAAATAGGTTAGGAGCTATGTCTCTGGAACAACGTTTGGCGTGTGAGATGTGAAGTGTTTGTTTTGAGTTATTCTCTATTTCTTTCAGTGCTACTTCACCCATTGTCCAGCACCTTCCTGTGAATAATAATAATAATCAAAATGTAATATAAATAATAATTAACAAGAATGGTAGACAGACAAAAAGGTAATATGTGGAACCTTTATTGATAACATTTCGTCCACATATACATTAAGCCTTTTGAGGTCATTAACAGGGATTTGTGAGATGAAAATGTCCACTGTCCACTATGTGGGCGAAACGTTGTCAATAAATGTTCCACATAACCATGTCTTGTGTCTTACAACCATTGCATCGTTATTTCATACCATTATTTACTCACTGCTACAACTAATTCTAATGCTGTATCTTCTGTTAAGAATAAAAAAAAAGGACGAAGAACATACTTCAAGTTTAGTTGAGTTTGATCCGGCAAATCCAAATAGATTATTTACAACATAGAGTGGTGAGACTCGATAAAAAACGCGACAGACATGATACAAAGTATACTCACCTGACTGTTTTTCCGAACCTAGAAATATCTTGCTACGAAGCTTTACACCTGGGTATTGATTAGTGTACTTGAGGTTACGAGTATTATCATAGAAATTATCTAGAAATATCTAGCTACGAAGCTTTACACCTAGGTATTGATTAGTGTCCTTGAGGTTACGATTATTCCCACTAGAAGAATTTTCTCCTCTTTCATCTCAGTAACCAGTTTTCCAAATCAGTTTTTGTTGTATAGTTACTGTAGTCAAAGCGCATTACTTTGCAGGGTTCGACTTTATTACTTTTACAAAAATTCAGTCAGTGTCTATGTCCTCATCCTCGATGACGTATGTCAATAGCATCCTCATCATTGCACCCAACACACTTAATCTTTTCCTGCTCAGGGACGATTTCAATGCTGTTAAGCCTTCCATTCGGTCACATTGCGAGAGGAAAACAACAACATTATTCTCTTCCTCTATGTATTTGTACACAAAAGCACTACTAACAATTCTTCCGTTTTGCATATACCATAAACTCACTAGCCTGAATGACCCCATTCATTTCTATTCCCAATATTATACTAGAACGAAGAGAGGGGTTTTGTTTGGGTTTCTTTTCTTAAGAACTCTCAGAATCTGCAGTGTCCCATAATCCCCTATATCATCAGCAGTTTTACATTTCCTACGGGAGTGTAGAAAGAGAACACTGATAATATTCAACACTCCAGGAGTCGATACCAACAGTTTCTGCTCATTAATCTCTTTACTTCCACGGTAGCTGAGAACCCTTTTAAGTTACTTAAGATAACCAGTTATATCTCCGCCACAATCGCCACTAACATGTGCATCACTAGATCTAAGAGGATGAACGCCATCCCCGACAAAAATACAGGCATCAAGACCATCCTTTGCAGCAGTATGTGTGGGTGAGATGGCTAATGATATGTCTACACACTTATATACGAATACAGATATCGCCGCACGCTTCCCCCTTTATTATAATAATAATAATAATAATACACACTTATATACGAATACAGATATCGCCGCACCAATAACAAGCGTTTTTCAATTCGGTTTTTGAATGTCAGTGAACACCTTAATAACGCATGCTAGAGAGAGATGTTCTAAACAACGCTAATGTCATCCATCATAAAACTTTCGTACTGTGAAACTTGTAAGGGTATTGAACCAGAGGAATAGGCGCTGGTTTAGAGTCATCACTCATTGCTACCTTCAACACAATAACTCAAAATACAAGAAGATTTATCATTTTCGAAAGCCTCGTACAAAGTATTTTCCTAACGAAAAACACAGCCATCACTTAGCCTCGCCTTTCCTCTCACAGCACCTGACCTCCGCCACGATTTATGTCGCCTGATTCTCCTTTACTGTGTGCGTACTCTGGGTCACCGCATGGAGAAGAACCGGACCGGGACCCGTCCTTGTGAACCTATCTATACCTGTGTCGTTCACTATACTGTACTGAAAAAGACCTTAGTGGGCGAAATGATTACCTAATAAATGGCGATTATTGCTAATTTCCATTTTTACCTAAATCTCTGGAAATATACATACCTCTTGATGTATATACAGATATTCACGCTTCTCGGTATACTGTATATACATTTATAGATACGAATTTAGAAAAAATATACATCGAAAAATCCAGAAAAAATCCATTCCAATATCCATAGAAAAACCCAGAAAAAATCCATTGCAGTATACACAGAAAAATCCAGACAAAATCCATTGCAGTATTTACAGAAAATTCAATAGAAGAAATCTATAGGAATCTATAGAAATCATCCTCAAGGAATTTTCTCGTTCTCGTTGAAATATACCTACCAACCGCGACCAACCGCATCTCATAATGAAAAGTAATCGTTTTAACAAGTGGTCGTCAAGTCAAAGTCTCACCCTAACCTAAATTAACCTTAGCCGACTTAACCTAAGTGAACTTAACCTAACTTGAATTAACTGAGAGTGAAGCCCAGTACATTACATCATCACAACCTTAACCTACACCCAGCTTTCCCATTCACAGACTGAGAATTTCCGCTTCCGACATACATTCTCGATTCGACGAGGAGAGAGAATATTCCATGGATTTTTATTTGGTAGATTTTTTTGGACGAATTTTTTTTGTGATTTTTGTGATAGATTTCTTGTTCGTTGGGCATTTTTCCAGGGTTTCTTTCTATTTTAGAAACTATATATATATATATATATATATATATATATATATATATATATATATATATATATATATATATATATATAATGTCGTGAATAGGTAAAATTGGTCAATTAGCAAGAACTCATTTAAAATTAAGTCCCTTCTAAAATTTTTCTCTTATACGTTCAAAGATATACTTTTTTCATTTATGTTAAAATAAATTAAAAAATATAAAAGAACCTTAGAAAACTTACCTAACCTTATTGTAACAAGCGCAATTTAATTTAGCCTAATCCAACTATATATATATTTTAGAAAAGTTTACAATAATTTAATAATAAACAAACGCAAAGAAATACATTTTTTTTCGTTAGGCTCAGAATGACTTTTTCGTCATTATTACATTCACAAATTTTCGCTTGCCTTATTCGGCAAGACGAGCGTTGCTACTTTAGCCAAAATCGCAAGCTTTGCCTATTCGGCACGACATATATATATATTTCTTAAGGTGCATATTTAATTAAGAAATTCACGAGTGCCTTCCATACAACATAAATACACACACACACACACACACACACACACACACACACACACACACACACACACACACAGTAAGAAATCGTTCAGAACTCTGTAGACCGCGTACGTCAGGCCCATATTGGAGTATGCAGCACCAATTTGGAGCCCACCCCTGGCCAAGCACGTCAGGAAATTTGAGAAAGTGTGAAGGTTTGCAACGAGACTAGTCTTGGAGTTAAGGGTTATGTCCTACGAGGACAGGTTAAGGGAAATAGACTTGATGACACTGGACGACAGGAGAGATAAGGGGGATGTGATTACGACATATAAAATACTGAGAGGAATCGACAAGGTGGACAGAGACAGGATGTTCCAGAGATGGGACACAACGAGGGGTCACAACTGGAAGTTAAAGACTCAGATGAGTCACAGGGATGTTAGGAAATACTTCTTCAGTCACAGAGTTGTCAAGAAGTGGAATAGTCTGGAAAGGGAGGTATGAGAATACTCACGGAGCAGGGAAGGAGTGACCTTGTAGCGACCAGTGAAGAGGTGGTGCTAGGAGTTATGACTCGGCCTCTGCAACCACAATTAGGTGAGTGCACACACACATCTTCAGTCCATTTTGTTGGTTTCGTAACTGATATTAAACTCCCTCGTGAACTGCTTTAGAAGAATTTAATTTCCTGAATTGCTTATAAATGCAATTATTCAGATATAACTAGCTCCATCTTACGTTAATTATTGAGTAGTGTACCATATAGATTACAAAGAAGTAAAGTTTGGTTAACCTGGAGTTTACCTGGAGAGAGTTCCGGGGGTCAACGCCCCCGCGGCCCGGTCTGAGACCAGGCCTCCTGGTGGATCAGAGCCTGATCAACCAGGCTGTTGCTGCTGGCTGCACGCAAACCAACATACGAGCCACAGCCCGGCTGATCCGGAACTGACTTTAGGTGCTTGTCCAGTGCCAGCTTGAAGACTGCCAGGGGTCTGTTGGTAATCCCCCTTATGTGTGCTGGGAGGCAGTTGAACAGTCTCGGGCCCATGACACTTATTGTATGGTCTCTTAACGTGCTAGTGACACCCCTGCTTTTCATTGGGGGGATGGTGCATCGTCTGCCAAGTCTTTTGCTTTCGTAGTGGGTGATTTTCGTGTGCAAGTTCGGTACTAGTCCCTCTAGGATTTTCCAGGTGTATATAATCATGTATCTCTCCCTCCTGCGTTCCAGGGAATACAGGTTTAGGAACCTCAAGCGCTCCCAATAATTGAGGTGTTTTATCTCCGTTATGCGCGCCGTGAAAGTTCTCTGTACATTTTCTAGGTCGGCAATTTCACCTGCCTTGAAAGGTGCTGTTAGTGTGCAGCAATATTCCAGCCTAGATAGAACAAGTGACCTGAAGAGTGTCATCATGGGCTTGGCCTCCCTAGTTTTGAAGGTTCTCATTATCCATCCTGTCATTTTTCTAGCAGATGCGATTGATACAATGTTATGGTCCTTGAAGGTGAGATCCTCCGACATGATCACTCCCAGGTCTTTGACGTTGGTGTTTCGCTCTATTTTGTGGCCAGAATTTGTTTTGTACTCTGATGAAGATTTAATTTCCTCATGTTTACCATATCTGAGTAATTGAAATTTCTCATCGTTGAACTTCATATTGTTTTCTGCAGCCCACTGAAAGATTTGGTTGATGTCTGCCTGGAGCTTTGCAGTGTCTGCAATGGAAGACACTGTCATGCAGATTCGGGTGTCATCTGCAAAGGAAGACACGGTGCTGTGGCTGACATCCTTGTCTATGTCGGATATAAGGATGAGGAACAAGATGGGAGCGAGAATTACATAAACAGAGATGCTCTGAAGAGCTCTACGTTAACGTTTTGTTAGAAGCAACAAAATGTCAACCAGACTAGAGAAAAGAAGCAAGCAAGGTAGCCAGACATTCTTCATAAGCAAGAGAGCAAGCAAGATAGCCAGACAT
Source organism: Cherax quadricarinatus (assembly GCF_038502225.1). NCBI lineage: Eukaryota > Metazoa > Arthropoda > Malacostraca > Decapoda > Parastacidae > Cherax > Cherax quadricarinatus. The sequence continues at coordinate 25,910,404 of NC_091342.1, read as the reverse complement.
TCTTCATAAACAAGAGAGCAAGCAAGAAGACCAGACATCATTGCTCATAAAGAAATGTCGAAAAAGAAGGCCAGACATCATTCCTCATAAAGAAGTGTGGAAACAAGACGGCCAGACATCATTCCTCATAAAGAAGTGTGGAAGCAAGGTGGCCAGGTATCATTCCTCATAAAGAAGTGTGGAAGGAAGGTGGCCAGACATCATTCCTCATAAAGAAGTGTGGAAGCAAGGTGCCCAGACATCATTCATCATAAAGAAGTGTGGAAGCAAGATGCCCAGACATTCCTCATAAAGAAGTGTGGAAGGAAGGTGGCCAGACATCATTCCTCATAAAGAAGTGTGGAAGCAAGGTGGCCAGACATCTTTCCTCATAAAGAAGTAAGGAGACAAGGCAGCCAGAGTATTTTAATAACCTGACAGAAATGTTTAAGACACGTCGAGTTCAGCTCGACTACAGGTCCACTGCTTCTAACTACAAATTCCTGGCTGTCATTAGGTAACAGTTACCCAACAACTTCATTGTCAAAATTCTAAAGAGAATGACACAACGAGTAAAAAAAAGAAAAAGAAAGGGAGCTAGGCACAATTTTTCGAAAATGTTTACTTAAAAATTGAACAATAAAATGGCAATACCGCGGCTGAAGCAATACACAATTATCTGTTGCTACCACCACTGCTATTACTACTACCACTACTATTTGCTATGATACTACCACTACTACCACCACCACCTCTTGTACTACTATACTACTACTACCACCACCACGACCACTTGTATTATACTGATATGATACTACCACCACCACCACTGTCACTACTAGTGCTGCTACTATTACTGTACAACAACTGCTACTACTACCACTACTAGTACTGCTGCTGGTACTACCACTACTACTAGTACTGCTACTACTATTACTACCACTACTACTATTACTATACTACTATTACTATCACTACTACTACTACTCTCACTACTATTACTCTCACTATTATTATCACTATTACTACCACTACTACTATTACTACTGTACTGCTACTACCACCACTATACTACAACTGTTACTGGTGGCCTGGTGGTTAACGCTCTCGCTTCACACGGTGAGGGCCTGGGTTCGATTCCCAGCCAGAGTAGAAACATTGGACGTGTTTCTTTCCACCTGTTGTCTATGTTCCCCATCAGTAAAATGGGTACCTGGGTGTTAGTCGACTGGTGTGGGTCGCATCCTGGGACACTGACCTAAGGAGGCCTGGTCACAGACCGGGCCGCGGGGGCGTTGACCCCCGGAACTCTCTCCAGATAATCTCCAGATAAACAGCTACTACTACCTCTAGCACTACCAATATCTTCCATCCCCTTCATCCTGTATATATTCTAGCCTACTTCCTTTCTCGTTTCACCGCAAGATTAAGACCCGTGCCAGGACTCCGGTCTTGGCGAAAATTATACATACTTTCTCGTTTCACTGTAACTTGTCAATGATCCAAGTCGGACCGAAAGGTCACCATTACTTTCCCTCTAAGTTCGGGTTATTTGTGTAGTGTCTCTAAAAAAAAATGTTGTAGACATGTTGGTGATAATAATGCTAACTATACAATATATTTCCTCAATTGATTTTTTAATCATCTTTTTCACTGGTTACACCTCTGTACACCAGACGCGTCATAACACTGCTATGAGGGTATAGTTGTTGATGTAACGCACGGTAAATTCTGAGTGTTGAGAGAAATACTTTAACGCAAAGGAGACTGATCTGAGAGAATGAAACTAGGATAAAGGGAAGAAGAAGAAGAAGAAGAAGAAGAAGAAGAAGAAGAAGAAGAAGAAGAAGAAGAAGAAGAAGAAGAAGAAGAAGAAAGAGAGACTGAAAGACGCCTAAGTGATATAAGAGAAGCTGGTTAACTAAGATTTCGAAGAGCGTGGTAACACTTTTTACTTTCCTCCGAGAAATACGATCAATGAAAGATGTAATCTCGCTGGTATTGTGTGCGTTATAAGACGGTTGGGGGAGGTGAGGGATGAGACGGGAAGGGAGGGGAGGGGATGGGAGGGGGGCCGAGAAGCAGGTTGGGGGATCATTTGGAAAGCAAGAAAAGGGTGGAGGGAGTGTGGAGTGGAGGGAAGGGAAGTGGAGAGGAGGTAGAGAAAGGCCGCTGGAGGCTTTTGTCAAGGATTCAGTGGAAACAAAGAGTGGAACCAACACAACTTCTCTTGCGACTCGGAGACATCCTCTTAAAGGATCAAATATTTTTCTTAATCGTTGTTAAAGGTGGATGAAAAGCCGAGATAGTGGATGACAATTCGAGTATTGAATGAGGATTCTAAGAATGAATAGAGTTTTGGACGTACTAGCAATAAAGGAGTTGGATTTTGGCGAAAAGATCAGTCTTAAACAGCGCTAAAGGAGACTAATGGGAGACATGATCACAAAATATATAATACTTTCATGAAATAGGTTAGTGACGCGATGTTCTCAAGTCAAGTAGATACACATGGAAACCGAATACTACAATGGGCCAGTTTTTTTTTATATCATATTTATGTGAAGCGCTTAGACTGCTTAGGTCATTCAAGGCGCCTGGTGGCTCACCCTCGATCCTCTGTCCGCTACTAGACGAGGAAAACTATGGAAGCAACTCTATACACCGGCTTAAGTGTGAGAATGACAGTACACAAGGTTAATAAACCTTTCTAAAAGTCAGTTCTTTGATGAGTGGTGGCACCATGGACACACTCACTTTCGTTTATCAATAAATGTCTTTCACGGTTGGTAACTAACATACATGTTTAGTTTTCAGGAATCTTGGCGCAAAAAAAAAAAAAAAAAACTCGACTCTATATATATGTCAGGCCCAACTTGGAACTCACTCCCGAGAAAGCAAGTCAAGAAATTGAAAAAATGCAAAGACTGCCAAGGAGAAAGAATCACAGAGCTATGAGGGGAAGACTATAGGAAATACACATGATGGCATTAGATAGGGTAAGGAGAGACTTAATGATTACGTTAAAAATACTAATTAGAGCTTTTGGTATATTGGACAGGGATAGTGGATAGTCGTACGAGACACAGGAAACAGGTACACGAGGACAGAGTTGAAAGTTAAAAACACAAATAGGTCACTGGGAAATCAGAAAATATCGCTTCCGCCTCAGAGTGGTCAGGAAGGGGAATGAATTGAGCAATGAAGTTACAAAGGCAGGATCTATATACAGCTTTAAGATTAGTTGTGACAGGCTTACGAAGTTAGGAGAGACTTAACCAAGTAACAACCTATTTAAGAGGCAGGCCCAAGATCTAAGACTCGCCCTATATAACCATAAATATGAGAACACAAGTGAGTAAACAAACGAATACACAAACACACACACACACACACACATACACACACACACACACACACACACACACACACACAGGGAGGACATACGATGAAAAACGGCAGAGAGAAGAAAAAGAGATTGAGAATATCAAACAGGAGAGGAGGACGTGACTGATAAATTTTCAGAGAATAGAGGGAAACTCGAGGGGGAGAAATCGACCAGTCACAGTGATTTTCAAGACAGAAACAATGCAGAACAGGATTGTGTAAAAGAAACCATGGCTAAAGGAATCAACAATATACCGGAGGGTGTTCCTAGATCGCGACAGAACAAAAAAAGAAGAACAGAAGCCGAGAGGATACGAAGATGAAAGTAGCAACCAAAATTATCCCAAAACGAACCGCATTGAAAGCTCACAACCCCCACCCCACTCGACGCTGTAGAACCCCACAGCACTCTGCCACTCAGCCCCCGCAAACCCCCAGAATACAGTGTTTGGAGAGGAAACTGAAGGGTTGGTACATCAGCACTGATGGAATAATGAATAAGTGGGAGGAGTGGCACGAAAGATCATAAGACATCATAGTTCTCACAGACATTAAGCTCACAGAAATGATAACAGATGGCATCTTCCCAACTGGATATCAGATTTTAGGAAAAGACAGAGGGAATAGAGGTAGGTGGAGGAGTTACAGTGCTTCTCAAAAGCCAATGGAATTTTGAGGAAATGGCAAGGGACTGCGCAATTGGAACACTTCAGACTGGGGGTCCAAAAGGTGGTGATGGAAGTGATGTATAACCCATCACAGAACACCAGGAGGCCAAGAAAAGAATATGAGAGTAACAGAGACATGGTCGATAAACTGGCTGAAGTGGCAAGAAAGGCCCATGTGGGCAGGGCAAGGCTATTGGTTGTGGGTGACATAAATGACAAGGAAACCGACTGGGAAAACCTGGAGACACATGGGAACCCAGAAACATGAAGGGCTAAGATGATGAAGGTGGTACTCGAACACCTCATGCATCAACATGTTAGGAACACTACCAGAGAGGAGAGGACGATCCAGCAAGACTGGATCTTGAATTCACTTTAAGTAGTTTAGATATTGAGGGCATTACATATTAAAGGCCTCTCGGAGCTAGTGATCACGTGGTCCTGAGCTTCGAATACATAGAGTTACAAGTTAGAGGGAAGCAGGAAAGACAGGTCGAATGAAGCCAAACTACAAAAGAGGTGACTACACAGGCATGAGGAACTTCCTGCATGAGGCTCAGTGGGAAAGAGAACTGGCAGGAAAATCAGTAAATGATATGATGGAATATGTGACAACAATAAGAACATAAGAATGGAGGAACACTGCAGAAGGCCTACAGGCCCATGCGAGGCAGGTCCTTATCAAAACTACTACTACCTAAAGCTTCCCAAGAAATAACTCCCGTACCCAATGACACCAATCAAACCCAGCCCCTCCCACTCATATATTTGTCCAGTCTCTTCTTAAAGCCAGCCAAGGTCCTAGCCTCTATCACCCCACTGGGAAGACTGTTCCACGCATCCACAACTCTGTTAGAAAACCAGTACTTACCTATGTCCTTTCTAAATGTAAATTTATCCAACTTAAATCCATTATTCCTGGTTCTTACCTGGTTCGACACCCTCAGTACTTTATTAATATCTCCCTTGTTTATGCCCGTCATTCACTTATACACTTCAGAGGAGAGGTTCATACCAAAGAGCAACATAAATTATGAGAAGGCCAGGACAAGCCCTTGGTTCACCCAAAGATACAGAGAGGCAAAAATTAAGTGTGCTAGAGAATGAAAGAATTATAGAAGGCAAAGGACTCAGGTTAATAAGGAGATTAGTCGAAGAGCCAGAAATGAATATGCACAGATAAGGAGGGGGCCCAGCGACAATACGAAAACGACATAGCAGCGAAAGCCAAGTCTGACCCAAACCTGTTGTACGGTCACATCAGGAGGAAAACAGCAGTCACAGGCCAGGTAATCAGGCTGAAGAAGGAAAGAGAGATTACAACAAACGACTGAGAAGTATATGAAGCGCTCAACAAGAGATTTAAGAAGTATTCACAGTGGAGACAGAAAGGACCCCAGAATGACAGAGTGGTGGGGTGCACCATCAAGTGCTGGATACAATACATAAGCCCGAGGAGGAGGCGAAGTGGCTGCTAAGTGAACTAAATACCTCAAAGACACTGGGCCCAGACATCTCTCCGTGGGTCCTAAGAGAGGGAGCAGACGCACTCTGCTTACTGCTAACAACAATCTTCAACACGTCTATCGAAACAGGGCGACTACCTGAGATGTGGAAAACAGCAAATGTAGTCCCAGTTTTTAAGAAAGGAGATAGACATACAGCACTAAACTATAGACCAGTGTCATTGACATGTATAGTACGAAAAATCATGGAGAAGAGTGGTGGAGCATCTAGAAAAGTAAAAAGGTTATTCACGACAACCAGCACGGCTTCAGGGAAGGGAAATCCTGTGTCACAAACCTACTGGAGTTCTATGACAAGGTGAATGTAGTAAAGCAGGAGAGAAAAGGGTGGGTAGTCTACTTTTCTTTGGACTGTAAGAAGGTTTTTGACAGTTCCACACAAAAGATTAGTGCAAAAGTTGGAGGACGAGGCAGGTGTAACAGGAAAGGCACTGCAATGGATCAGAAAATACCCGACAGGAAGGCAACAGCGAGTCATGGTATGTGACAAAGTGTCAGACTGGGTGCCTGTGATGAACGGGGCTCCACAGGAGTCGGTCCTAGGACCGGTGCAGTTTCTGGTGTACGTGAATGACATGACGGAAGGGATAGACTCAGAAGTGTCCCCGTTTGCAGACGATATGAAACTACTGAGGAGAATTCAATTGGACGGGGATCAGGCAGGACTACAAAACGATCTGGGCAGGTTGCAAGCCTGGTCCAGCAACTGGCTCCTAGAGTTTAATCCCACCAAGTGCAAAGTCATGAAAATCTGGGAGAGGCAAAGAAGACTGCAGACAAAGTACAGTCTAGTGGACCAAAGACTGCAACCCTCACTCAAGGAAAATGATCTTGGGGTGAGCATAATAGCGAGCATATCTGAAGCTGACATCAACCAAATAACTGCTGCAGCATATGGGCGACTAGCAAACCTAAGAATAGCGTTTCGACACCTCAGTAAGGACTCATTCAGGACTCTGTAGACAGTGTACGTCAGGGCCATACTGGAGTATGCAGCACCAGTTTGGAACCCACACCTGGTCAAGCACATCAAGAAATTAGAGTGCAAAGGTTTGCAACGAGACTAGTCCCGGAGGTAAGGGACATGTCCTGCGAGGAGAGATTAAGGGAAATCGTCCTGACAACATTAGAGAACAGGAGAGGGAGAAGGGGACATGACAACATATAAAACACTGACAGGAACTGACAAAGTGGACAGACAGGATGTTCCAGAGATGGGACACAGCAACAAGACGTCACAACTGGAAGTTGAAGACTCAGATGAGTCACAGTGGTGTTAGGAAGTATTTCTTCAGCCATTAAGTTGTCAGGAAGTGAAATAGTCTGGAAAATGACGTAGTGGAGGCAGGATCCATATTTAGCTTTAAGAAGAGGTATGACAAAGCTCATGGAGCAGTGAGACAGTGAACATAGTAGCAACTAGTGAAGAGGCGGGGCCAGTAGCTGTGAATCCATCCCCTGCATCCACAATTAGGTGAGTACAATTAGGCGAGTCCCCCTCCCCACACACACAGAGAGGAACTACAAATATTCCCTCCTCCCCCTCTCACCTGAGGCTACAGTTCCTCAGTGAATGAAAGGAAGTTTGAGTGATACAGAGATTAAAGGGTTGGGAGAGTTTGAATGGCGAGTCAGTATCGTTCAATGAATGAAAGTGGAAAGAAAAGGTTTAGAATATGTGGGAAGTGAAAAATAGGATAACAGTCTTTATGTTGGTGGAAGTGAGAAGAGTGTGGAGGAAAAAGCTTCTCAGAGGTTTTAAGTGAATCGTTCAAGAACTGAAACTCAAGTGAGCTTCTCAAGTAACTGTTTAGAGAATTACAGTCAAAGTGAGAATCTAAGAGCTCTTAAGTGGATGATTAGGAAATTAATGATCTGTGATAGACGCTGGAAAGTGCTAAGTGAAATGTTGCTCAGTCATCCAGTCCATTATTTCATCTGTCAGCACTATGACGGTAAGCTAAGTGGTCCTTAAGTGGTCCTGAGCATTGGACAGGTCCCATTGGCAAGAAAATCAAGGATCCTCTGTCTGAGATGCCAGTTGCTTTCCAGTCAATTTCACTGATTTCCCTGCTCTGAATGACAAGGTGGCAGAGGATCTGTCCTGGGACCAGAAATACTTGTATAGGAATTGCAAAGGAGTGATCACAGGTGTGATTGGCGATGACTTGGCTGCTCTTGAACCAGGTCCACCCTGGGTGTCAAGGTGGAATACTATATGGAGTAGGATCCTTAGGCTGTATGTAGCAACATCAAGACCCAGTTAGGAGCTGTAAAGAGTGGTCATTGTGATTTTAAAGTTCAGTGCTCCAATGTGGTTCCACATCAAGCTGCACCCTTATGTCACAGTCCAAAGAACGTCTTTCAGTCACTGCAATTTATGAGACATCTGAACAGTGAAGAAAGAAGATAGTAAAGAAGACTGTCCAAAGAAATTCATACTTTGCTCACACAGATCAGCTGCTTCTTGGTATGTGTGCTGATGAAGAAATGACTGAGAGACAAAGCTGTTTCAATGATAAGAAAAATTAGAGAAGAGAATCAGCAGACAGAAGAAAGTACTGAGAACTCTGATGCGGATGGAGAAGATTCTGGTGATGCTGTTGACGAGGACTTGTTAGTCTACACTGATGATGAGGATGACAGTGAAGATGATGAGAATGTCAATGTAGCTCCTATTGTCAACTCAAGTAGTGATTCCCAAACTGAAGTGGCAAGCAAAGAACTATCATTCCATGATTGACTGGAAGACTGAACTCAAAACTGAGCCTCCTTTTAATTCTTCTCTATCAGATCAACAAGTTCTGAAAATTATTGAAACTCCACTGGAGGTGCCCAAGTGGCCAAACAACACTCAAGCTGTTGAGAGAGGGATAAAATTGATGACTTAAGCTTGCACTGAAGTGACTGGGCAGAGTGCGAGAGATGGATATGTCAGGCAAAGAATATTTTCCAGGAAAGTTATGCCCAAGTTCCGCACAAAGAAAGACTTTACTTATAACTTGTAATAGTTTAAAATTAAATAGTAGATTGATATAACTCGTGTATATTTGATTATACAATCTTCACAGGCAAAATTTATGTAAACCATGTACACTTATTATCCTGACAAACAAATTTTAAATTATAATTTGACGAAAAGCCGTTCGCAATGCTGCAGGGTAAATGGGCATGAAATAGTCAGAAATTTTGCACAAAAGTTTGTTGTAACCAAACAAATAATGCATGAAAAGTGCAGCTTGCATATCTAAAATCAGCATTTTTTTTAATGCTCCCTATTGTACAGTATACTGAATATATGAAATATGAAAGATAACAAGTGTATGAAGAGTGTATGAAGAATTGTAATTACAGTGATTGGAAAGCGATAAAGTATGATTGTAGTAGAACAGAGGTGATTAAGACAAGGAAGAGAATGTATCACATATTTACAACGAAGCACATATATTAATATTAATTAAACAAGTGAAAGAAGATGCTTTTTTCGTTCATGGATTTGAAAGAGGAATTTAACAGGTTTGGTATGAAAGCTATACTGAAGGTGCTGCTAATTTATTTAACTGATAGCTATATGTAATAAGCTACTAAAAAAAAAGTGTTTTACTAGGAAAGTAAAGACTAGATTCGGGTATGTAGAAACGAAAGGGAAAATATCTCGGTAAAATCGAGTCTTAGACAAGGATATGTGATGTCGCCCTGGTTGTTTGATATGTCTGAAGAAGGGGCTGTAAGAGAGGTGAATGCGTCTGATATAAAGAGGGAAGTGCCACCGTTGCTGCCTGCTGATAATACAATAATGTTAACAGATTCGGAAGAGTTTTGAAGGGTGTGTGTGCATGTAAAAAAAATTAGAGTGATAAAGGTGAGTATAAGTATAGGAAGTGGATGTTTGAAGGAGAGAATTAATAAAATGAGCATGGAGTGGAAGTTTAAAAAAATGCGTCTATGAATAACGATGCCAATCACAAAAAAAAAGATAGATAAGGGAAAGTTGCAGAAGCGATGAAGAATCTGTGGAGGGAAAAAACTATTACTGGATATATTTATGAAATGAAAGTGTTGTCAACACTTTTGTTCGAGTGAGAGTTATGCAGTGTTCAAATATTACACCGAGATATTGTCTTGAAATATTGCAGTGAGACATTGTCTTGAAATATTGCAGTGAGACATTGTCTTGAAATATTGCAGTGAGACATTGTCTTGAAATATTGCAGTGAGACATTGTCTTGAAATATTTCAGTGAGACATTGTCTTGAAATATCGCAGTGACATTGTCTTGAAATATTGCAGTGAGACATTGTCTTGAAATATTGCAGTGAGACATTGTCTTGAAATATTGCAGTGAGACATTGTCTTGAAATATTGCAGTGAGACATTGTCTTGAAATATTGCAGTGAGACATTGTCTTGAAATATTGCAGTGAGACATTGTCTTGAAATATTGCAGTGAGACATTGTCTTGAAATATTGCAGTGAGACATTGTCTTGAAATATTGCAGTGAGACATTGTCTTGAAATATTGCAGTGAGACATTGTTTCACTGTAATATTTCAAGACAATGTCACTGCGATATTTCAAGACAATGTCTCACTGCAATATTTCAAGACAATGTCTCACTGCAATATTTCAAGACAATGTCTCACTGCAATATTTCAAGACAATGTCTCACTGCAATATTTCAAGACAATGTCTCACTGCAATATTTCAAGACAATGTCTCACTGCAATATTTCAAGACAATGTCTCACTGCAATATTTCAAGACAATGTCTCACTGCAATATTTCAAGACAATGTCTCACTGCAATATTTCAAGACATTGTCTTGAAATATTGCAGTGAAATATTGTCTTGAAATACTGCAGTGAGGAGGTTGGAAACAGTGGAAATTTATACGAGATAAAAGTGAGGCGTGAATATTGTGCTAATTAAAAAAGTGAAAAAATTATGAGACTGTAGGGTGGAATGAAAAATATATTAAAAAATGAAACCGGGGTTAAGTTGGTTTCAACTTGTAAACAGAATTGAGCAAAATAGGTTCATTAAGAGTGTACACATTTGGGATGGATACAAGATGTAGGAATGATGGAGAATGAATTAAAGAGAATTTTTAGATGTATAGGGTTAATCAGCCAAGAGGGTGCCACCGGGTGCCCCGGTGGCCTGGTGGCTAAAGCTCTCGCTTCATACACGGAAGGCACGGGTTTGATTCCCGGCGGGGTGGAAACATTTCGACGTGTTTCCTTACACCTGTTGTCATGTTCACCTAGCAGCAAATAAATAGGTACCTGGGTGCTAGTCGACTAGTGTGGGTCGCATCCTGGGGGACAAGATTGAGAACCCCAATGGAAATAAGACAGTCCTCGATGACACACCGATTTTCTTGGGTTATCCTAGGTGGCTAACCTTCCGGGGCTAAAAGTCCAAATAAAATCTTAACAGTGCGAGTTGACTAAGATGGAGTTAGTGCAGATGATTAGTTATTAGGGTTTGACGTGCCGTTGGACTGTTGCTTTCTTGTATTCTTTGACATTTTTCTCTACAGAATATTGAGATTTTTCTTTTACCTTTCTTTCGTTATCTAATATGAGATACACTGTATCATAAACCCATCAGTAGACACGACCACCCCCAAATATCGAAAAACATTCAGGCTCTCCATCATCCTTTCCCCGTATATGATATCCAGTCATTCGTTGCCTGTACATTTTACTCTCATAAACGAGGTCTTTTCTCTACTCACTTTCAACTTCCTTCTTTTTCAAATATTCCCAAAGTCCTCCACCAACTATGGCAACAATTCTTTTGAAAATCACAAAATCACTGTGTCATCAGCAAAAAACAACTGTGACACTACCATCTTTACAGGCTATTCTTTATTTTTTAGTCACAAACTTCTAAACACTAATATTCACTTCTCTTATATCCACATTTATAAAAACAATGAAAAAAAAAATTACCATCTATCCGTCTATGGTGGAATTTTTCTGGTAATTATTCTTATAGTCTTCTGTATGCCTGAACCAGAGTCTCACTCTCCTCATGGAAACTCTACTGGTTTTTAAAACCTTCCACTCACTATAGATCTAACATCTGTAAAACTAGCGAAATCACTTTCCTAGTAACCTATCAAATATATTTTTAAATTTATAGGCGTGAGCAATTATTCCTAGATTACATAAACTTGAAATAGTCACATGGACATCCTGGCTACTTCGCTTCTAATTAAGGAGTTGCAGTCAACTGTACAGTATTTCATGAAAACATGAACTGAGCAACAGGTTTAATAAAAAGAATCAGCACTTTTTAATGAGAATTCTGCCAATCAGGAGAGGCATCAGACCTAATTAAAAATTAAGTTGAGTGAAATCCATTATATCTATGAAAGTGGAATATTTTAGATCATTTTAGGACAGCATGTTACGTTCACGGACAGATCTGAAAGTGTTTACGAAGAGAATAACACACACACACACACACATATATATATATATATATATATATATATATATATATATATATATATATATATATATATATATATATATGCAATAAGATCACAGTAAACAGGTGATTTCAGAATATGCAAAACAACCACTCTGAAAGAATAGAGAAATTCCAAGCGCTTTCGTGACTACTCACATTATCAAGGAACTATCAAAGTAAAGCATCCAAGGAAGGTATATAAACGGGTCTGACCATATATATGTATATATGTCGTTCCGAATAGGTAAAATTGGTCAATTAGCAAGAACACATTTAAAATTAACTCTTCTAAAAATTTCTCTTATACGTTTAAATATATATATTTTTTATTTTAATGTAAAAAATAATAAACTGCACCAAAAGAACCTTAGAAAACTAATCTAACCATATATATATATATATATATATATATATATATATATATGGTTTAGAAAGACACGTAAGCAAACACTGACATATTTATTAGAAAACGTTTCGGTCCTGGGACCTTGATCACTTCTAACATACAGAGGTAGAAAGACATTATATATATAGGCGGAGAGTGAGGTGTGAGTGACGCATGTGACCTGAGGAATGTCATAAGAACATAAGAATGGAGGAACACTGCAGAAGGCCTACTGGCCAATGCGAGGCAGGTCCTTATCAAAAACAACCTCTATCTATGATGAGGACGGGTAGACGATGAAATCATGTGACTCCTGTGTTGTTGGGTTGGTGGTGCTTAAGTATCATGTATGCCAATGTTTTTGAAATTTTGTAGTTTCCAGTGTTGCTTTCTATAGTGTCGGTGACGGCGATCAGTGAGGCTTCTAGGCGCCGTCGGCGTCTGAGGTCTGGTTCGGTGAGAACGAGTTGTGCCTCATTCCATTTCATCAAATGCCCCGTGGAGTCTCTGTGGAGGACACAGGCGTACCTTACATCGTCTCTGTTAGAGGCATTTCGATGCTCATTCAGGCGGACTGCAAGATCTCTGCCTGTCTCGCCTACATATTTCTTGGGACAGAACCCACAGGGGATAGTGTAGACGCCTGCTGTAGAAGTTAGAGGTGTGGGGCTGCGTTTCTTAGTGAGGTCTTTGATAGATGATGTGTTTATGGTGGAAACGTTGATGTTACTCGTAGCAAGTGCCCGGAGAGTATTCGTGGCAACATCACCACATGGGAGTACTATGAACTGCTTAGGGGGCTGTTCCATGGGCGGTTTGTTGAGGATAGCTTGTGCCTTGAGTCTGCAGTCTCGGATGAAGAAAGATGGGAACTGAAGACGTGTAAAGGCTTGTGTTATGTAAGTGCATTCTTCTTCTAGAAAACAAGGGCTGGAGATGCGAAGAGCTCTCAAGAAGAAGCCAATGAGGACTCCTCTCTTAGTGCGGGTGTCTTGGTGTGAATAAAAGTGTATAAGATCGTCCTTGTTGGTAGGTTTTGAAGAGAAGTTTGTCACTGTCGGGAGATCTGCACAGAAGAACGTCGAGGAAAGGAAGTTTGCCATCATTTCGAGTTCAAGAGTAAACTTTATTGATGGTTCAACTGCATTGATCTTGTTGAGAAGGGCCTGGATACTGAGACGTCTCGGATAGAAAACCAATATATCATCAACGTATCTTAGCCAGGTAACGGTGTTGGGAATGAGGGTGCTGAATTTCTCTGTCTCCAGGTTTTCCATGAAGAGGTTGGCAAGCACAGCACTGAGCGGGCTGCCCATTGCCATCCCAAAGCACTGTTTGTAACAGTTGTCCTGATACTTGAAGAAGTTGAAATTAACACAAAGTTCCACTAGATTGATGAAATCTAGAAGAGGTAAAGGGAGGTCGTGGTTTTCAGTGAGCCTCTGTCTCAGAATGTTGATTGCAGCGTCAGTAGGAACGTTGGTAAAGAGGGCTGTGACATCGAAGGAAGCCATGCTTTTGTTTTTGACATTCAGGTTGGAAATTCGGGAGAGAAGGTCACCTGAGTGTTTGAGGTGGGCTTGACTGGTGGTGCCCAGAAGCGCTGAAAGGTATTTGGCAAGGTGGCCGGCTAGTCTGTGTGATGCACTCCCTATGCCCGAAGTGATAGGCCGTAGGGGGATGCCAGGTTTGTGTGTCTTAGGAAGGCTATACAGGCGTGCTGGTTTCGGTTGACCTGGTAAAAGTTTAAGTAGTTTTTTGCCTTGTTCAGAACAAGGGTTCTGTCCCAAGAAATATGTAGGCGAGACAGGCAGAGATCTTGCAGTCCGCTTGAATGAGTATCGAAATGCCTCTAACAGAGACGATGTAAGGTACGTCTGCGTCCTCCACAGAGACTCCACGGGGCATTTGATGAACTGGAATGAGGCACAACTCGTTCTGACCGAACCAGACCTCAGACGCCGACGGTGCCTAGAAGCCTCACTAATCGCCGTCACCGACACTATAGAACGCAACACTGGAAACCCAACAACACAAGAGTCACATGATTTCATCGTCTACCCGTCCTAATCATAGGTAGAGGTTGTTTTTGATAAGGACCTGCCTCGCATTGGCCAGTAGGCCTTCTGCAGTGTTCCTCCATTCTTATGTTCTTATGACATTCCTCAGGTCACGTGCGTCACATCTCACTCTCCGCCTATATATATAATGTCTTTCTACCTCTGTATGTTAGAAGTGATCAAGGTCCCAGGACCGAAACGTTTTCTAATAAATATGTCATAGTGTTTGCTTACGTCTTTCTAAACCAACTTGTCGGTATTTATTACCAAGGTTTATACCATATATATATATATATATATATATATATATATATATATATATATATATATATATATATATATATATATATATATATATATATATATATTTAAACGCATAAGAGAAATTTTTAGAAAGGATTGTCACAACAATTAGTTAATCAAACACATTTGCAATATTTTCCTGGCAAAAGTTGAAGAACGATTGTTTCCGTCACGTGTACTGTAGGATGCATCAACGGCAGCACATCAACAATGTCTTAACAATGAAACAGTGATATCAATTCTGGCAACAAATGAATATTAATGACATTTCACTGATTTTTTTTGTTTCACATTGGTAACAGCGTTTCCTGTACGCAGATTCCTAAATCAATCGCCTTAGGTTAATTAGGGCATATTTCACAAATAAAAAACAGCGTTGTCAGGCAAAGTCTATGGACAAAATAATTAAGTGTATCAGAAAAGAATGGAAAAACTCTTTCTTAATTAGCAGTAATTATTGAGTCATTCTGAAACATTCAGTGTTTCATCTGGTTCCCTTATGGCTGGGGGCCCATGTTGCTCATTTTCTCGACTTTTATCTGACGAATTTCATAATAAACTTCCACAATTTTCTTTATATATATATGGAAGAAATCTCAAAAAAAAAAAAAACGCGTGATGGCAAATATAAATACTACAGTGAAATATAGGAAACCAACCTGAGGGCTTTCATATAATTACACATCTTCAGAGGACTAGGAATAGGCAAGAGAAGCACATTTCATATGAAATGTGCATCTCTTGCCTTTGAGTGATGTCACTGAGGTGACATCACTCAAACAAGGTAGCAACTCGCCCAAGAGATGTTAACCCAGTGAGGTATCGCCTCACAAAGTGAGGTGTTGCCACAAAGTGAGGTGATACCTCAAAATACACGGTAATAGGCCTACTGATCTATAATTTTAATAATAAAAAATAGTAAAACTTTACACTGTAGAATGCCTACTGACTCACAATTATAAATAATAAAGCTTTACCAATAAATCGGTAAACTGCAAATACGTAAGTCAAACCTCGATACATAAACATTATATTTCAATGTCGAGTTCTGGTATGTATAAACTTGACAATTTTATAATCTAGAATATTGTTCATAAACTTAACAGTGAAAACATTTTTTCACAAAAATACTGAATGTGTTTTTTGTTAGGACACGAATAATTTGTCTTTAATGTAATACATATGTTGGGCAAAAGTATGTATGTTAGAGTTGGGATTTTGGAGTCACATTCATGGAGTGGACTGGTGAGCCTACTACAGTGCTCTGTGTCTCGTTTATATTTTTTTGTGAGCCTATGGCCTGAAATATTTAATTTGCACTACCTATACACTTTTTTATTGATTATATATAATGTGTTCAGAGGCTTTACTTATTTGCAATTTACCGTTTTACTGAAAAAGTTTAACAATTATTTGTAATTATGGGCCAGTAGGCCTAGAGCGTATAGCTTTACTATTTTTAATTATTGAAATTATTGGCTAATAGGCCTTCTACAGTGCAAGGGTTAGGTAGCACCTCACTGGTTGACACCGTCTCTGAGTGAGGTATTAGCTAAGTGTTTAACATACAAAATTGGCTTTTCATGCCTCTTTTTCCTATTCCTCTGAAGATGTGTGTAAACACATGAAATCATTCGTTTTCCTATTTTCTCATTTTATATATATATATATATATATATATATATATATATATATATATATATATATATATATATATATATATATATATATATATAATGTCGTGACTAATAGGTAAAACTGGTCAATTAGCAAGAACTCAGTTAAGATTAAGTCTTTTCTAAAACTTTCTCTTATACGTTTAAATACATATATTTTTTCATTTATGTCAATGAAAAAATATAATTTTGTACCAAAAGAACCTTAGAAAACTTACCTAACCTTATTATAACAAGCGCAATTTATTTCAGTTTAATTCAACTAAATATATTTTAGGTAAGTTTAAAATAATTTAATAATAAACAATGAAATATATTTTTTTGTTAGGTTCAGAATGATTTTTGTGAAATTATTGCATTCACAAATTTTCGATTGCCTTTTTCAGCATGAAGAGCATTGCTATTTAAGCCAAAATCGCAAGTTTTACCTATTCGGCACGATATATACATTCGATATTCTCTCCTAACTTCGATCATCCGATTCTTGTCGTATTAGAAATGTGCTGCCATCATAATTCAAACGACCTTTCTACTCGCAACACCACACTGTGCTTCCTTCCTCCAATACTTATGTCCAACTAACTGGTTTCTCCTCCTCCCCTAATGTATTTTACTTTGCTCACACTCCAACATCATGCCAAATCCCCCAAAAGCTACTTGTTTTCTCTCACCCCTGTCTATCAGGCTCGCACAAGCCTGCTCAATGAGCATACCTTACAACTCAAGACCCTCACATTCTCCTACACTCGCACACACACACACACCCTTCCTAGGACGTCCTTTTCAGCCTATTTTTCTACGTATCTGGCTTTGTAATTTCTAAATGCTCAAACCCTCTCACCTACCATCTTATGACTTTCACACCACCACACGACTGAGAATTTCTTCATTCCTTATCCTTTGCATAATAATCACACTATAGAAATGATCTCAGGCGAAGAACCACTGCCTCCGCCCTCGTCTCCAGAGCAATCCTAGGTCATTCCTTATCCTTTGCATAATAATCACACTATAGAAATGATCTCAGGCGAAGAACCACTGCCTCCGCCCTCGTCTCCAGAGCAATCCTAGGTCATGTCTCAAACCAGAATATAAATATGAATTCCAGATGAGCAAAGGAAATATGGAGACATAGCAAGTTGGAGGATGTGTCGTGGACAGGCATGTTGGCACAGGTATATTATTACTTTTATTATAATTACTATTAAATTCAAGTAAAACACTAAACCCGATAGGGTCTTACAGGCGACACAGTAGGGTCCAGACACACACTGATCCTTTATGGTGCATGAAGTGAAAAGAATAAAAACAATCCTTTATTTGGACCATGTTACGCGCTTTCTGGAGCGTTTTAAGTCATACACAGAATGTATTCATCCCGTATAAATACTTCTTTAAGGAAAGGTGAAAGTGGTGGTTAAATCTTTGTGGAGATGAAGGTCATGACGATAGTGGTAGGCCAAGATGTAACCTGATCAAGAATTCAATGGAGCGTAAAGAATTGACGGAGCATGAAATGTGGGTTAGGTACCTGGAGTTGAGATTTATGTGTTGGGATGTTGCCGGAAGATGTCCGTGTAAAATGATGTGAGACAGGAGCTTTGCTATGGAGAGCACTTTGATTGTATTCTATAGTAACCTGGGTACAGACGACTTCTGGTTGGTGTCCTCTTTGATGTTGATTTGATGTCCTTCCATGCTATAAGGTATATTTGAGTAGATAACACAACATCAAGTGTATTGGTGTTCTTGCATCCTGTTATTGATGTTGCCTGATGTTTCTCCTGTGTACTGTCTATAAATTTTACAGAAAACAGTATACACACTGCTGTTATCATATTCTCTGAGTCCTCTCTTGGTTATGTTTCCTGTGATTTCTTGAGCACCCGTGTGACTATCCAAGTCGTATTTCCAGAAAAGACGAGACGTTTGTCTGTATTATTGTTTAAGTTTGGAAAGTATTTCATGGGTCCGTTATTTACAATTCTGAATAAAGTGTGAAGTAAATTGTAACGTGGAGAAAATTTCATGAATTATGGCACACAACCTTCTTCCAGAGATCATAGAATTTACACCTCGTAGCTCACAATTTTTTTGTAGACACACCGAGGTACCTGCCTGAATTTCAGGGAAATTTTAGGAAAGTTTTTTCTTAAATTACTGTCCTATATTTTTGTTAACTGATGCAAGTTATTTAAACTGTGTGATGGTCTTTTTTTCCCCATGTCTGCTAGTATGAACTGAATAAATTTTTCTGCAGTATAAATGGTTTCGTTTATGATTTTTTTTTATTTAATTTTGTATTGGTAAACGCACTGATTGACTGTACTCGCCTAATTGTACTCACCTAATTGTGGTTGCAGGAGTCGAGACACAGTTCCTGGCCCCGCCTCTTCACTGATCGCTACTAGGTCCTCTCTCTCTCTGCTTCCAGAGCTTTGTCATACCTCGTCTTAAAGCTATGTATGGTTCCTGCCTCCAGTACTTCACTTGCTAGGCTATTCCACTTCCTGACGACTCTATGACTGAAGAAATACTTCCTAACATCCCTATGACTCGTCTGAGTCTTCAGCTTCCAGTTGTGACCCCTTGTTTTTGTGTCCCCTCTCTGGAACAACCTGTCTCAGTCTACCTTATCTGTTCCACGCAGTATCTTGCATGTCGTTATCATGTCTCCCCTGACCCTCCTGTCCTCCAATATCGTCAGTCCGATTTCCCTCAACCTTTCTTCGTAGGACATACCCCTGAGCTTCGGAACTAGCCTTGTTGCAAACATGTGCACTTTCTCTAATTTCTTCACGTGTTTGCCCAGGTGTGGATTCCAAACTGGAGCTGCATACTCCAGTATGGGCCTTATGTACACAGTGTACAGTGTCTTGAACGATTCCTTACTAAGGTATCGGAACGCTATTCTCAGGTTTGCCAGGCGCCCGTATGCTGCAGCAGTTATCTGGTTGATGTGTGCCTCCGGAGACATGCTCGGTGTTATGGTCACCCCAAGATCTTTCTCCTTGAGCGAGGTTTGCAGTCCTTGGCCACCTAGTCTATACTCTGTCTGCGGTCTTCTTTGCCTTTCTCCGATCTTCATTACTTTGCACTTGGCAGGGTTGAATTCAAGAAGCCAGTTGCTGGACCACGTGTCCAGCCTGTCCAGGTCTCTTTGAAGTTTTGCCTGGTCCTCATCTGATTTAATTCTCCTCATTAACTTATCATCTGCGAACAGGGACACCTCTGAGTCTATCCCTTCCATCATGTCATTCACATATACCAGAAATAGCACTGGTCCTAGAACCGACCCCTGTGAGACCCCGCTCGCCACAGGTGCCCACTGTGATACCTCATCCCGTACCATGACTCACTGATGCCTCCCTGTCAGGTATTCTCTGATCCATTGCAGTGCCCTTCCTGTTATACGCGCCTGTTCCTCTAGCTTCTGCACTAGTCTTGTGAGGAACTGTGTCGAAGGCCTTCTTGCAGTCCAAAAAAATGCAATCAACCCATCCCTCTCTCTCGTGTCGCACTTCTGTAACTTGGTCATAGAACTCCAGAAGGTTTGTGACACAGGATTTGCCTTCCATGAATCCGTGCTGGTTATCGTTGATAATCTTGTTCCGTTCCAGGTGCTCCACCACTGTCCTCCTGATACTCTTCTCCATGACTTTGCATACTATACAGGTCAGTGACACTGGTCTGTAATTTAGTACCTCTTTTCTGTCTCTTAAAAATGAGAACTACATTTGCGGTCTTCCATACCTCAGGTAGTTGCCCAGTTTCAAGGGATGTGTTGAAGATTGTGGTTAATGGGACGCACAGTATATCTGCTCCCTCCCTGAGAACCCACTGGGAGATGTTGTCCGGTCCCACTGCCTTTGATGTATCAAGGTCGCTTAGCAGCTTCTTCACCTCCTCCTCAGTTGTGTGCATATCGTCCAGCACCTGTTGGTCTATTCCCTGTTGGTGTCCCCCTCTGTCCTGTCTTCCCAGAGTCCTTCCTGTCTCCACTGTGAATACTTCCTTAAATCTCATGTTGAGCTCCTCGCATACCTCTTGATCGTTTCTTGTGAGTTCCCCACCTTATTTCCTCACCCTGATCACCTGGTCTTTGACTGTCGTCTTTCTCCTAATGTGGCTAAACAGCAGTTTCGGGTCAGTCTTGACTTTCGATGCTATGTCATTTTCGTACTGTCGCTGGGCCTCCCTCCTTATCTGTGCATATTCGTTTCTGGCTCTTCGACTGATCTTGTTTTCGTGGGTCCTTTGCCTTCTATACCTCTTACATTCTCTAATGCACTTAGTTTTTGCGTCCCTGCACCTTTGGGTAAACCAAGTACTCGCTTTGGTCTTCCAATTGTTTCTGTTGCCCTTGGGAACAAACCTTTCCTCTGCCTCCTTCCATTTTGTTGTTACATACTCCATCATATCATTTACTGTCTTTCCTACCATTTCTCTGTCCCACTGCATCTCCCGCAGGAAATTCCTCATACCTGTGTAGTCCCCCCTTTTATAGTTTGGCTTTTCACATTCGACTCCTGTTACCCTCTCCATCTGTAACTCTACTTTGTAATCAAAACTCAGGACTACGTGGTTACTAGCTCCGAGGGGCCTCTCATATGTGATGTCATCAATGTCTGAGCTACTCAGGGTGAACACAAGGTCCAGTCTTGCTGATTCATCCTCCCCTCGCTCTCTGGTAGTGTCCCTGATGTGTTGATGCATGAGGTTTTCCAGTACCGCATCCATCATCTTGGCTCTCCATGTTTCGGGGACCCATGAGGCTCCGGGTTTTCCCAATCGATCACCCTGTGGTTGAAATCACCCATAACCAGTAACTTTGCTCTGCACGTTTGAGCTCTTCGTGCCACCTCAGCCAGTGTGTTCACCATCGCTCTGTTGTTCTCATCATATTCCTCTCTTGGTCTCCTGCAGTTCTGTGGTGGGTTATACATCACAGAAATGACTACCTTATGTTCCCCAGATTGAATTGTGCTTGCTATGTAGTCCCTTTCTCCAATCTCGTCCATGCCCTCCATTTCCTCGAAACTCCATCGGTTTTTTATGAGCGGTGCAACCCCTCCTCCCCCTTTGCTCTTTCTATCTTTCCTCAGGATCTGATATCCCGGTGGGAAGACTGCATCTGTTATTGTCTCAGTGAGTTTCGCTTCTGTGACTGCTATGATGTCTGGGGACTTCTCGTTGATTCTTTCGTGCCATTCCTCGTATTTGCTATTCCATCTGCGTTTGTGTACCACACCTTCAGTTTCTTGTTTGTCATTGTGGACCTGGTAGAATATTGGGGTTGGGGGTGGGAGCCCTGGGGGGTTATGGGGGTTTGTGGTGTGGGTGGGGTTTGTGGTGGGGGGTGAGGGGAGAGTGCCCGTAGGGAGCCGCTGTGGCAGTGGGGTTTGTGATGTTGGGGGTGGGGGCAGAGGGAACAGTGTGTAGGTGTTGGTTGAGATTGTTCATCTGCATTGGGGTTTTAACAGTGTGGGTGGGGGTTGTGGTGGGGGCAGAGGGAACAGTTTGCGGGTTTTGGTTAAGGTTGTTCAGTTGCTTCTGGGTTGTTGTGGTTGGAGTCCATGTGTGGGTGTCTCTGTAGGGTGTATTTGTCCTTCCACCTGAGTCTGGGTTCTGCTCGTCCTCATCGATGCCTCCCGTTCCTCCTTTCGTTTTTGTACCCTCTAAGTCTCGTCCTTTCTTCCTGTGTTCTGTCGGGATCGAGGTACACGCTCTGGTAGTGTGTGTGTGTGTGTGTGTGTGTGTGTGTGTGTGTGTGTGTGTGTGTGTGTGTGCGCGCGCGCGAGTGTGTGTTTTGTTTTAAGAGTTCACTCTCAAAACAAATGGATTCAGCCATTTTCAAGACAAATTTCGTATTTATTCATTCATAACATTGTTTCACTAGTTTAAGAGAATTGCTCACTACTGTACGCAATTACATTCGTAGTAATTCACTAATACACTTCAATTTCTAAAGTTCAATGAGTTCCAGGGAAATTTTCCACATACCTGGACTACTAATAAAAGTCTTTGTATTTCCTAGATTTTTCAATGGATAGGTCGTGAATTTTGTGGTAAAATAACATTAATTATGGGATCACTATCAAGCTGAATCACTTGTGTGTCATTTGAGTATGTCTCGTCAGCCAGTGGACTGAAGAAGCCAATGGCTAACAAAACATTTCCAGATTAAAAATGCTCAAATGATGTAGATGTCTTATTTATCAACTTATCGGTTTTATAAATCATTTATACAAGTACTCGTCACCTTGTTTATCAGCAACGTTCCCTCATTGAACAGGACAAATATTTACGTCAAGTGTGAGTCTGAGGATTAAGGCACAGGAGCAGTATTTGGGTATCATTACTGATGAAACGTTTCGCCTACACAGTAGGCTTCTTCAGTCAAATATAGAGGGAGCAGTAGTAGTGAGATAAAAATTATGTAATCAGTCCATCAACTTTGGAGAAAAAGTATTTGAGGTAGTCAGTCTCTCATCCTGGAGAAGAGATCAGCTCCATGATCTGGAACGATATGACTGTTAGCTAGCACATGCCAGCGCGTGAGTGTCGTAGGAGTGAATGGAGGCCAGTGGCTTTCATGATTTAACGTGCTGTTGGAGTGTGTGCAAGGTAACATTATGAAGGGGTTCAAGGAAAACCGGTTCGCCGGATTTGAGTCGTGTAGGTGGGAAGTAGAGTGCCTGCACTCTGAAGGAGAGGTGGGGATGTAACTGTTCGGAAGGGTATCTGAGCTCTGATGCTAGCACCTTCCTCCTAAGACAGTGAGTGAATGACAGTGAAAGCGTTTTCTTCATTTTCGGGTCACCGTTCATAGGTGGGAGACTGCTGGAGTGTTAAAAAAAAGTTTGTTTGTGCTTATCCTATAATTATTATTATTAATTTTATTATTATTAATTTTAGTATAATTAATTTTGTTATTAATTTATTAATTTTATTATTATAATATTTGCACCGAACGCATTCAAAGATTTTTCATATATGCGATTTTATAGATAAGGTACAGAAGAGCAGAAGAAATAGCGTTGCCTCTACCTGCTTTACTTTCTCCTTAAATATTAATAAAGGACTCTTGATATTGAGAATTGGAGCTGCCTGTCCCTTCCCCGGTTAAGACATATTGTTTTTTTTAACAGAGTGGGGCGGTTCACACACACTGGGGCGGTTCACACACACTGGGGTGGTTTATGCACACTGGGGGGGTTAACACACACTGGGGTGGTTTATGCACACTGGGGGGGTTTATGCACACTGGGGGGGTTCACACACACTGGGGTGGTTTATGCACACTGGGGCTGTTCACACACACTGGGGTGGTTTATGCACACTGGGGGGTTCACACACACTGGGGGTGGTTTATGCACACTGGGGGGGTTCACACACACTGGGGTGGTTTATGCACACTGGGGCGGTTCACACACACTGGGGTGCTTTATGCACACTGGGGGGGTTCACACACACTTGGGTGGTTCACACACTGGGGTGGTTCACACACACACTGGGGTGGTTCACACACACACTGGGGTGGTTCACACGCACACTGGGGTGGTTCACGCACACACTGGGGTGGTTCACGCACACTGGGGTGGTTCACGCACACTGGGGGGGGTTCACACACACTGGGGTGGTTGACACACTGGGGTGGTTCACACACACACTGGGGTGGTTCACGCACACACTGGGGTGGTTCACGCACACACTGGGGTGGTTCACGCACACACTGGGGTGGTTCACGCACACACTGGGGTGGTTCACGCACACTGGGGTGGTTCACACACGCACACTGGGATGGTTCCCACACACACTGGGGTGGTTCACACATACACACACACACACACACACACACACACACACACTGGGGTGGTTCACACACACACACACACACACAGGGGTGGTTCACACACACACACACACACACACACACACACACACACACACACACACAGTGGGGTGGTTCTCACACACACAGTGGGGTGGTTCTCACACATACACACACACACACACTGGGGTGGTTCACACACACACACACACACACACACACACACACACACACACACACACACACACACACACACACACTGGGGTGGTTCACACACACACTGGGGTGGTTCACGCACACACTGGGGTGGTTCACGCACACACTGGGGTGGTTCACGCACACACTGGGGTGGTTCACATACACTGGGGTGGTTCACGCACACTGGACTGGTTCACGCACACTGAGGTGGTTCACACACACCCACACACTGGGGTGGTTCTCTCTCTCACACACACACACACACACTGGGGTGGTTCTCACACACACACACACACACACACAGTGGGGTGGTTCACATACACACTGGGGTGGTTCACATACACACACACACTGGGGTGGTTCTCACACACACACACACACACACACACACACACACACACACACACACACACACACTGGGTGGTTCTCACACACACACTGGGGTGGTCCCCCACACACACACCCACACACTGGGGTGGTTCTCTCTCACACATACACACACACACACACACACACACACACACGCACACACTGGGGTGGTTCTCACACACACACACACACACACACACACACACACACACACACACACACTGGGGTGGTTCTCACACACACACACACACAGTGGGGTGGTTCACATACACACACACTGGGGTGGTTCACATACTCACACACACTGGGGTGGTTCAGATACTCACACACACTGGGGTGGTTCTCACACACACACACACACACACACACACACACACACTGGGGTGGTTCTCACACACACACACACTGGGGTGGTTCTCACACACACACACTGGGGTGGTTCACATACACACACACACTGGGGTGGTTCACACACACACACACACACACACACACACACACACACACACACACACACACACTGGGGTGGTTCACACACACACTGGGGTGGTTCACACACACACACTGGGGTGGTTCACACACACACACTGGGGTGGTTCACACACACACACTGGGGTGGTTCACACACACACACACTGGGGTGGTTCACACACACACACACTGGGGTGGTTCACACACACACACACTGGGGTGGTTCACACACACACACTGGGGTGGTTCACACACACACACTGGGGTGGTTCTCACACACTGGGGTGGTTCTCACACACACACTGGAGTGGTTCTCACACACACACTGGAGTGGTTCTCACATACACACTGGAGTGGTTCTCACACACACACTGGAGTGGTTCTCACACACACACTGGAGTGGTTCTCACACTCACTAGTGTGAAAACCCCAGATGGATGAGTCCCAAATGTCGATAAACACGTCTTGACCTCACTGACAATAATTACTCACCTCGTCCATTAAAATGTTCACTAAGTACCTGCCATCCCATACCTAGTTTAATAATACACAAATAAACCGTACAAAACAGAATAAAACTTTTGACGACGTTTCAATCCGACTTGGACAATAAACTTGTTAAGTCGGTCCAAGTAGTAACGAAACGTAGTTTTTAAGTTCCGTTCTCCTTCGTGGGTTTTTTTTTTCTGAGTACTGGTCCAGTCATGGTATAGTTTAGTTTAAGCGTGGATACAACACCTATAACAGGGCTGTGCTTAAAAATATTCGACTGGTGGAAATTTCTGTGTGTTCTGTTAGCCTCCCAAAGCAAGCCGGTAAAAAAAAAAAAAACTGAAACCTGTGTATTAGGGAATTTCGCAAATCCTGATACATATGGTAAGTTTACTGGCTTACCTAGAGAGATTTAGGGATCTGGATGGAGAAATTCCTCGTTTCAGGGTCTTCCAGGGGATTTCCAGCCACACCCTATCGAGTGAGCCATTGAGTCGCCACTCTATAGTTTGAGTATAAAACTTAGTGTTCCGCAATTATCGCGCGCCTTTATTCCCTGACGACTATACACGGCAAACAGGCAAGTGTGACTGACGGAGCCCACGATCCCAAACGCTGATTTACTGGCCCCTGTGTTGCTAAGTTGTACATCTATAGATATACAATAATCTCTGTACTTATGCTGTCTTCACCTATATTCCTTGCCTAACCTGTCTAAACTACAACCTTAAACTAGAAATTAGCTTACAAATAATTAACCTTACAATCTAGGTCTGAGTTAGAGATGTAGAAACAAATAAACACCTCAGCCACCCCAGCGAGGGAAGTGTCTCAAGAGACCCTCCCTCCCTCAACCACACTTCCAGTTGTTAGATCTATACGGAAAGTTTTTTGTATCATGCACACCTGATACCCACCCTGCGGGAGGTAGTCAAAAAGGTTACCAAGGAACATAATGGGTCCAGGGACTTGGATCCAAACTTTTGATAGCGAAACAAGCTACAGTGGTAAGGAATTACTTACATGCTTATATTCGGTTACAATCGCAGTAAGTTATTTATACAGACATGAATTAAGTCACAAAAATATTACAATGTGGCTTATATGTGGTTCTGAATCATTTATATTGCCTTACATTTTTTCATGGTATGGTTGAATTTAGACACGTTAAAGTGGTTATACGTTATTTACAGTAGGCAATGTCAGCAAAGTCAGCCTGGTCACAGACCAGGCCGCGAGGGCGTTGACCCCCGGAATTCCAGGTATATTAGTTCTTCCACAGCAAAACTGTGCATTCCCTATTTTAATAAAAGGCTCAGCAGGCGGCGCAATACACCCCTAATGCAAGCATGGGTGTCTTGAGTACAGTCAGAGAAAAAGTAAATGTAAGGTTCCCAAGACTATTTAAGAGCCTCCTATCATACATCATAAAGAGGATTACCAATTGACCCCTGGCTGACTTCAAGAGAGAACTGCATAGATCCTTAAAGTCAGTTTCTGACCTGCCGGGCTGTTTTATAAACACTGGAATTTCTGCTGCCAGATGGAACAACTTAGTTTATCTGGCCCTGATCCACCGGAAGCCTGGTCATGGGCTGGGCAGCGGGGGCGTTGACCCTCGGAAGACTCTTCAGGTAGACTCCAGATAGTGTCACAAGTCAGGGTGAAACGGGTTATGGTCACAGGTCAGTGTCACTTCATAAGCATCCAGTGAAAAAATCAAACGGAACGGGTCGGATTTGAAGCCATGGCAAGCGACTCACTTGCCATGGCTTCAAGCCCCCACTCGTTCCGTAATTTGTTTTCAATTGTGTTATTACGATTTCATGATTCATCCAGTGGAAGGTAGGGCAAGAACATATGGATACACAAAAGGCCAAGGAACTAGGCCTCAAAAGGGTTTACTGGAGTACAGGTGGATTTGTAGCTTCAAATTGATTTATCTGTTCTAAGAAAATTTAAAATATTTTCTTAATATGTCTAGTATAGTTAATACGATATCTTGACGTAACACGTAAGTTAATATACTATCCCTATATACTTCAATAGACAATTAAGCAATTAGTGTTCAAGGAAATGACCATTTGGCTGACCACATACTCTGCATTCAGTTTTATCATCTGTGAGTCTGTCAAACTGCCAGAATTTCTAGTAACTAAGTTTGTGCCTGGTTAGTACATCAGTTAGTCCACTCACACTGGAAGTTGCTCCATAAACGCACAAATCTATGTTCATGGTAACGTTGTGAGTGGTAGATCTACTCAAGCTTCTAACTGCATTCCTATTACATTCGTTTTCATTATTTGCTTCTCTACTAACATTATTCATAATGTTGTTAGGTAAGACACATATGCAACAGTTAGGTATCTTTATTATGACGAAGTTGATTGCAGGTCTGTACCAAGATACCCTTGTGTAGCAGTGTCTGACAGATCGAACATTAAAATGGTATAAAATACCGACAGGTTGTTAGGTAAGACACATATGCAACAGTTAGGTATCTTAATTATAATAAAGATACCTAACTGTTGCATATGTGTCTTACCTAACAACCTGTCGGTATTTTATACCATTTTAATGTTCATTATTCATAATGCTTGACACAAACATTGGAAAGTTATATTTTAAGTTTACCATCAGGGTACTTTCCCTGGCTAACTTGTCAACTTTATCACGAGAGAGTAATTCAGTGTGTAATGGGACACATAAAAAGTGTACATTAATTATCTTTTCTCGGATTTTTAAGTATCCATATCTAGTTTTTCCAGTGAGTATGTTGTTAGTTATTATGTGAGTCTAGTGGCTTCAGTGATGACAGAATCGGTAATAAAGAATCAGCGTCAAAAAATATTGAATTCCTCGCAAAAATCACTTTTAATTATAAAGTAATTAAAATAATAATAAATCACTTTAGTTATGTTTCTAATGATTATTTTTCCTGTAGTAGTAAAGTTACTACAGATGAAAACTTACGAGATTAAAGAGTGAAAGGGCACAAATACTTACACTTAGGACATCCTTACTGGATACGTTTCGGTCCTGAGACCTAAGACCAAAGACCAAGGTGGCAGGACCGACACACATCCAGTTTTCAGACCCAATAAGCAACTTGTCCTCTAAATAGAAAGTGAGCTTTCGTACTCAGTATAATGAGTTAATATTACCTGAGCTAAACTTCACCTACCTAAATATTTAACGTCAATGTCCTTTTTTTAAGTCTAGTTAACCGCAAATGATGAAGCAAAGCAAACGGGTGACTTAAGTCTGGCTAATTGGTACGGGAGTTAATTCTTGGGTAGCTTTGGGTAGAGGTCGTTTTGATAAGGACCTGCCTTGTATGGGCCAGTAGGCCTTCTGCAGTGTTCCTCCATTCTTATGTTCTTATGTTCTAATTCCTTAGCTGGCAGTGTTTCTAGCTGTTTCGTGAAACCCAAGGGACTCTGACGCGATTCCATGGGGCGCATCATGTTGTATGTTATTAGGAGTCCCGTAGCTCTTCGGTAGCGCACTCAGTTCACACACTAAGGTTCGGGGTTCGAATCTCCTCCGGTACGGCTGGGAAACATTAAGGACGTTTTTCCATAAGACACCTAATGTCCCTGTCCCTGTTCACCCATCAGTTCAAAATGGGTACCTGAGTGCTAGTCGACTGGTGTGGGTCGCATCCTGGGACAAAACTGACTTAATTTGCCCGAAATGCTCAGCATAACAAGCGGCTTTCTATATAGTACTATGTCACTGATGTCAACTAGGACTGTATACCTTGTACATGTACTTGCAGTAAATAAAGATATATATAAGTGTTGAGTAATCAGTAGTCTGAATCCTGTTAAATTACGAAGGCATCTTGAAATAAAAAATCCTGAGAAGTAAAAAAGAAAGTCATAATTATTTCTAAAGAAAATCTACCAAATTTCTTGAAGAAAAACGCTTTTAGAATATTTGTGCGTAACAAGAAAAATAAATAACAAAAAGGCACAATACCGTGACTGGAACGATACACAAATAACCCGCACATAAAAGAGAGAAGCTTACGACGACGTTTCGGTCCGACTTGGACCGAAACGTCGTCGTAAGCTTCTCTCTTTTATGTGCGGGTTATTTGTGTAAGAAAAATAAATAACGAGTTACTCATCGCATTGCCAATGCTGGTGAAGTCATACTCTCGTAGGTGTGATAAAATCGGGGGAGAAAATTTCTGGTGGAATGTATGAGGATTTTTTTTTTCAGAAAAACAATGATTGTGAATTTTGCTCTCATAATGCAGCTCATAGATGCAGCAAAGAAATGTTGAATTTTTGTAAAACAGAACTAATAAGACGGCACACGGAGAGGAAATTATCTCAAGCATCGAAGCTTGGTTAATTAACCGATAGGCAATAGAAACTTTGCAATAACAATGGGAGAAATCAGACTGGGGATGTGTTATAAGTAGTGTTCCACTGTGGCGTGCGCCACTCTGGATCACCACAGGTGTTCATCACACAATCACTTCTTGCATTTCCTCTGTACCAGCCATACTGGCATTAAAATGGTATAAAATACCGACAGGTTGTTAGGTAAGACACATGTGCAACAGTTAGGTATCTTTATTATGAAACGTTTCGCCTACACAGTAGGCTTCTTCAGTCAAGTACAGAAAAGTTGATAGAAGCAGAAGATACTTGAAGACGATGTAATCAGTCCATCACCCTTAAAGTTTTGAGGTGGTCAGTCCCTCAGTCTGGAGAAGAGCATTGTTCCATAGTATGAAACAATAAGGGTGATGGACTGATTACATCGTCTTCAAGTATCTTCTGCTTCTATCAACTTTTCTGTACTTGACTGAAGAAGCCTACTGTGTAGGCGAAACGTTTCATAATAAAGATACCTAACTGTTGCATATGTGTCTTACCTAACAGCCATACTGGCAGTCAGGTCGGAGTGGCTGCCTGGAGACTCCATCCACCCTGATTCGCTGTAAGGTTTATATGTCAACACATTGGGTGAGAGTTTGTCTCTAGCTGATCTGATGCTATATTTACTGCCCTACCAGAAGTTGCTCTCACTAGCAGAGTACATACATGCTGGTCTATATTGTATGAAGTGAAAAGCCAATTGCTCCCTTGTTAATTAACATCTTGCTGCCCTGTTGCATTATGTATATATTATAAATATTGGTAGAGGGAATATAAGTGTACTCGAAAGTACTCTTTGTGTTTGCCTTTCACTTTGTCTCTTGAGGTTTGTTCCTTGTTTGGGAATTTGTTTTACAGTCAGGTACTACAAGAATAGTTTTAGTGTACTTGTGTTCGTAATATTCACAGGGGTAACTAGTGGGTACCTTGTTGTTCACAATGCATATAAACATCATGCATGAGGGAATAAATAACGATAAATTCTGTTGAGAACACTAGAGTTCTAAAGTACGATCATTAGGGATTGATGCAATGGTCGGAGAAGTGGACAGATGTAAGGTTTTAATCCTGGAAAAAGAAGGAAAGCTGGAGTACTTATAAAGCAGTGTGGATATCAGTCAGTCTGAATGCATAAAATATTTAAATGTTCGAAACACATGTGTAAGATCTGGAATATATTTATTATATAGAAATTTCGACATCCAGTGGTGTTATCAATATAGTACAGGGACATAAATGGAAAACTGTAGAAGAGGAAGTGATCAGTCCCTCAGCGTTTGCAGAATTATAGAAATATGTGTTGCACATCATCTGACTCCAGTATGTAAGATCTCAACTTCCTGCCTGTGCTTCACCCTTAAGTACGCCCGGATATCCGATGAGTTGATTGAAGAATAGTGTTCTTTGAAGAATGTCGCACTACACTGTTGGATCGCAACACTCGTTGTTACACTGTTCATCAATAATTGTCCACACCATATCACTAAAGAAGCTGATCACACTTCTCTGTAAGTGTTTATCGTGTTTTGTGAGACACTTTGTTCACACTGACGCACGGATCAGTGTTCTTTGTTGGTTTTCCTGGCATCAGTGTGACTCCCAGTAGGGTGAAAAGTAATCTGGCCTCACAGCATCCTACGCCGCTGCAATGCCCCTCGAACATAAAGGAAAAGCTGACCTAGTACTTTTTGCTTCCTTGCCAAACTTGCTCCATGAAGCAAAGCAGAATGCTTAATTCTTGCTGTCTTAAGCATAGACAACAATGTACACTATCTTTACCATGATAATAAAGTGGGAGCAGGATTTTCCTTAATTGTCCTGCTAAGGTAAGAGATGGACTGTCTTTTATTAAACTACACTTTGCAACACTGGAGTCTTGCAAGGAGCGGCGGTCGCTTGACCACGTCACTTACTCGTATTGGATCTGCGATCAATTACTTGCTGTAGCAGTAAACAAGATGTTTGCCCCTTCTGAGAGGGCTGGGTCCCTCAGGGCAGAAAGGGGCTGATACCCCCCTCCTGGAGAAAATTTCTCCACACTTAAGTAGAGCTGTAACTCTTCCTAACGGGAAGCCTAAGACGGGTCACCATCTGGAAAAGACCCGTACTGGGGGGTCATCCATCATCATCAGCACTGTTTGTGCTTCAGAGTCATCAAAACTACGGTCCTCAACATCTGCTCCTAGGCTGAGAGATTGATTATATCATATTCTGTCCCCTCTACTTATTTCTGCGAGGATGAGAGATTGGTTATCTCTTCTACTGTTTTTTGCTGATGTCTCTGTATTGCATTGATAGACACTGGATGACAAAACGACTATAAAATAAAGATGCCTAGTTGTTGCATATGTGCCCCATTCATCCACTTACTGGTACTGAACATAACTGATACCTTATGTGTTGTGGTTAGCAGTAATCTAAAACCAAGACAACAGTGCATTAGTTTTTGCAATAAACTTTATAGAATTCTTGGATTCATATCAAGAAGTATAAATATTAGGAGTTTTCAGGTTATACTTTAGCGTCATAGATCCTCGGTAAGACCTCATTTTAAGCAGCCTTTTAAGGGCACCCCATCGGGGATACCTAATAATAATAATAATAATAATAATAATAATAATAATAATAATAATAATAATAATAATAATAATAGTAATAATAATAATAGTGTGGGTGATTCTTAGTTCTCCTTTGCCCAAGTACGAAAGACAGTACCTAATTGTACTCATTTAGTTCATTTCGTTCGTCTATGTTAGAGTAAAAAGTTCTTGATGCAGTATCCACTAGCTTCCCTCTCCACGGCGCGTCTTCCTAATGAGGGTCTCAGGTTTCAGTTGTCCTATTACTATCATAACCCATATGGATTTTATGGGCAATCACTAACAACCTGGCTAGTCAGAGACCAGGGAGCGATAAGTGGACGAAGGATCAAGCCTCTGCAGTTCGTCGTGCTGATTGGCCAACATGGATTTACCACTTCATGAAATACAATAGAATATGATTTTCATGTTTCGTTAGTCTCTTGTTTCTTGTGATGTTATCAGGTTGGACAGACAGATAGCGTAAATAAACTTCTACTCCTCACCTAATACACCCCATTTCCAGGCTTTTTCCTATTTATTATTGAAAAATTGGTTAAACAAATACATTTGGTAGTTAGCTGATCTTTAGGATTTGTAAAATGCAGAATAAGAAAATGATTGTAACGGGTTTTATTTGCAATATGAAGCATGTACTGATGGAACCGACCAATAACTGACTAATAATAATCTTTATATTTCAACGAAAATATGTTATGATAGTTTAAGTAATCATAGTTAAATCTAACTAAACCAATAATACAATTGGAACATAATTTGTTTTAATAAATCCTATCCAACTAGTTTTTATTATTATTATTATTATTATTATTATTATTATTATTATTATTATTATTATTATAATTTCAATTATTATTTTATTATTATTATTATTATTATTATTATTATTATTATTATTATTATTATTATTATATACCATGACGACGGATGTATATGAAAATATTTTCTGTTACTAGAGAATCAACGGTCACGCAAAATCTGCATACTATCGATCAGGCCGGTAAATGCAGGAAGTAAACTGAATACAGTAAATAAAATCTTCTTAATTTATAAATAACGTTCATTGTTCGTTATTCATCAGTTAGTTTGCGTCAGAAGGCATGATAATGGCATGTATTTACAGTTCAGGACATTTATTAAAGGAAACTTTTGAACGCGAGTGGATTCGTCAGTCATAAGAACAGAAGGAGTCATTCGTGACGGAACGTTTCGTTTAATGTCTACCAAACGTGCATAATTGTCTTCATCCAGAGCTTCTCGGTATCGCCACACACCGATCATACCGAGCATTAGAAAGCCTGATCAGTATTTTTAACAAGACCTGGACATAGTGGAGAAAACAGTGTATAGATACAAAGGACTTTCAACATTCTTCTTTTCGCCCAAGTCCCAATGTTAGAAAAAGTATTTCCCATGTTTTTCCCTCATACAAAATTTATAATATGTCAACCGTTTGTGTTACTGATAATGCCAACCTTACTCTTGTTGGTAATTCATTGGCATATTAAGCTAGGAGAAACTTTTTTTTCACCACGTTTCACTCACAGTGAGGTTTTATCAAATACTTGACAAAGCAGCAATATGGTTGAAACGTCTTAGGGTGTATTTGAGTTGTCTCATGCCGGCTTATGCTGTCATCTAACTATTTTTGATTCTCCTGATATTGTATTTCCGAAAATGTAAATAATGAACCCACTTCAGTCTGTTATATCTTTTCTCTCAAAAATCCATTATTTTCTCACAATTTTCCTTTTATCCTTGGCATCCATTAACCCTCAGGGAATATTCTTCAGTCATTATTTCCATTAATTTTGTTTTCAGTGTTGCAGCTATGTGTGATGTAGAACTGCTGGTCAAGTCTCTCAGTCTATTAACTTTTTTGAGATTAAGTTTTCATTTGTGCATAAAAAATGTGAAATGTTTTGGTAGAACGAGGAACTGATGAGTCTAGGGAAGTTTGGAGACAAGGAAGAGAGTGAGGATTAAAAGACTGTGGTTGTGTGGTCAGGTTAATGTGAGATGCCGTGAATGAAGAGAGTGTCGGGAAAGTGAGGGACGGTGCTGACTGAGGCTGAGTGTTGGGAAAGTGAGGGACGGTGCTGGCTGAGGTTGAGTGTTGGGAAAGTGAGGGACGGTGCTGGCTGAGGCTGAGTGTTGGGAAAGTGAGGGACGGTGCTGGCTGAGGTTGAGTGTTGGGAAAGTGAGGGACGGTGCTGGCTGAGGTTGAGTGTTGGGAAAGTGAGGGACGGTGCTGGCTGAGGTTGAGTGTTGGGAAAGTGATGGACGGTGCTGGCTGAGGTTGAGTGTTGGGAAAGTGAGGGACGGTGCTGGCTGAGGTTGAGTGTTGGGAAAGTGAGGGACGGTGCTGGCTGAGGTTGAGTGTTGGGAAAGTGAGGGACGGTGCTGGCTGAGGTTGAGTGTTGGGAAAGTGAGGGACGGTGCTGGCTGAGGTTGAGTGTTGGGAAAGTGAGGGACGGTGCTGACTGAGGCTGAGTGTTGGGAAAGTGAGGGACGGTGCTGGCTGAGGTTGAGTGTTGGGAAAGTGAGGGACGGTGCTGCCTGAGGTTGAGTGTTGGGAAAGTGAGGAACGGTGCTGCATGAGGTTGAGTGTTGGGAAAGTGAGGAACGGTGCTGCCTGAGGCTGAGTGTTGGGAAAGTGAGGGACGGTGCTGGCTGAGGTTGAGTGTTGGGAAAGTGAGGGACGGTGCTGGCTGAGGTTGAGTGTTGGGAAAGTGAGGGACGGTGCTGGCTGAGGTTGAGTGTTGGGAAAGTGAGGGACGGTGCTGACTGAGGCTGAGTGTTGGGAAAGTGAGGGACGGTGCTGGCTGAGGTTGAGTGTTGAGAAAGTGAGGGACGGTGCTGACTGAGTGAGTGTTGGGAAAGTGAGGGACGGTGCTGGCTGAGGTTGAGTGTTGGGAAAGTGAGGGACGGTGCTGGCTGAGGTTGAGTGTTGGGAAAGTGAGGGACGGTGCTGGCTGAGGTTGAGTGTTGGGAAAGTGAGGGACGGTGCTGACTGAGGCTGAGTGTTGGGAAAGTGAGGGACGGTGCTGGCTGAGGTTGAGTGTTGGGAAAGTGAGGGACGGTGCTGACTGAGGCTGAGTGTTGGGAAAGTGAGGGACTGTGCTGGCTGAGGTTGAGTGTTGGGAAAGTGAGGGACGGTGCTGCCCGAGGTTGAGTGTTGGGAAAGTGAGAAACGGTGCTGCCTGAGGTTGAGTGTTGGGAAAGTGAGGGACGGTGTTGGCTGAGGTTGAGTGTTGGGAAAGTGAGGGACGGTGCTGGCTGAGGTTGAGTGTTGGGAAAGTGAGGGACGGTGCTGACTGAGGTTGAGTGTTGGGAAAGTGAGGGACGGTGCTGACTGAGGCTGAGTGTTGGGAAAGTGAGGGACGGTGCTGGCTGAGGTTGAGTGTTGGGAAAGTGAGGGACGGTGCTGACTGAGGTTGAGTGTTGGGAAAGTGAGGGACGGTGCTGGCTGAGGTTGAGTGTTGGGAAAGTGAGGGACGGTGCTGGCTGAGGTTGAGTGTTGGGAAAGTGAGGGACGGTGCTGACTGAGGCTGAGTGTTGGGAAAGTGTGGGACGGTGCTGGCTGAGGTTGAGTGTTGGGAAAGTGAGGGATGGTGCTGACTGAGGCTGAGTGTTGGGAAAGTGAGGGACGGTGCTGGTTGAGGTTGAGTGTTGGGAAAGTGAGGGACGGTGCTGCCTGAGGTTGAGTGTTGGGAAAGTGAGGGACGGTGCTGGCTGAGGTTGAGTGTTGGGGATATGAAGGGAGGATGCTGACTGGGGTTGAAGGTGTTGGGGAAGTGAAGGAGGATGCTGGTTGGGGATGAGTGTTGGTGAGGTGACGGGAGGATGCTGGCTGGGTGTCGGAGAAGCGGGAAGGAGAGGAATGGCAGACATGAGACATGAAGAGAAAGCATTTGTGATAGTCATGGTTAACAGTGTGAGAAAGGATGTGTAGAGGAGAATGTCGGAGTAATGTATTTTTTATTGTCCTTTGTTCTCTGGTCCCTTCCCTTGTCTTATAAAATATCAATTATGTTTTCTGCTTTCTTAAAGACTGCCGGATTTAACAGAGTCATCCAAGTTCACATCTCTCTGTAGTAAAATATTTTTAAGTGAATTATTTTTCTAACCTAAATTTAGTCCAATAATTGTGTAAAAATTACCTTCCTGAGACTTTTTTTTTATTTAAATTAATTATTTCACCCGCATTGACTCTAATTCTTTTATTAATTGTGTATTAATTATGTTGAGTGTCTTTTAATGGATGTTGCATACCACTGTCATCTTCGCATCTTTTTCCAACTAATACATAGTTCATATATCAATGGTGTGCAGAACCGACAAGATACTGAATTAGACACTTGTGCAACATCTGGATATCTTTATTTGTAGACGTTTCGAAACGTCTACATGTAGAAATACGTCTACAGATTTTGCACATGTGTATAATTCATCATGTCGTTCACGTTCTAAAATATTTACGAACTTTTGTCCATCTTTTTCATTCTTTATCGTTTTATCTGATCCTTCCTTCTCGTCTGTATTCATGAAATCCTGGTATATTTTCCTTAGATTTCACTTCTTTTTTCTCTCTTTTCCTTTAATCTTACATTGCATTATTTATCCAAATTCACTTATGACCTCCATTGTGTGTGTGTGAGCTAGGCAAAAGACTCATCAGGGTAACTAGGGATCCCAGGGCAGCTAGTTTTCTGTTCCAGCGACTCAGCGCTGCTGCTCAGAGGGGCAATGCCTGCTGTATTTTGGGCACGTGCCCCAGCTCTGAGGAGCTGGATGAGATTTTCGCATTATAATCAGTGACAAACACGTAACAATATATACTAGACATGTATCTCTCACATCTCGTGTACTGTATATGCCATCTTTATATCAACAATGTATCTCTTAAACCTTTGGTGCCAATATATATATATATATATATATATATATATATATATATATATATATATATAGATTATATATATATATATATATATATATATATATATATATATATATATATATATATATATATATATATATATATATATATATATATATATACATTGCAAAACAAGAGACAATAAGTACAATTAAACCTCAAGGGTATAAACTTTCGTCAGGAGCTTAGTCTTTATCTACGGTTGATCTAGAAATTCACGAATGATTTCTAAATGCTCATTTAAAGCAGCCTGCGAGTCATGCAGACAGGCTGCTGGAACGGTGACCTACAGCAGGTCCAAACCTTAGTTCGCCGTTAAGTTCAAGACTTACTGACCCAGAACTGAAGTTTATGCTTTTTAGAAAATTGCATAATCACAAACATTTTATGCATTATAGCATGACTGTTTCTCGAGGGATAATAATAATCACTCTTTACTATGCCCAAGAGAGATAATGTAGTCACAAGGGTCCTTTAACATTTAAACTGTCCAAACGTAGATCTACGTTTGGACAATTTAAGGGTTAATCCTTTTTCTGTGAGGGCAGATATTTTTTATTTGAGAAGTGAGGTTTTTTCCATGTTTAATGTTAGGGACAGCTCGAGTTAATATAGATAACATTCGTATTGCTTCGGGCTTCTCTCCGCTGAATTATAAAATATAAATTGCTGAGTGATTCATTCTATCATTAAATAAACATATAGAATAATGGATCAGTGTACGTTTCATAATTGTTGTGGTTATACTGTTGACCAGCGGCTATTACATGTTTTTATATTGTAAGAACTGGATAGCTTCAACACAATATAATTTCATCCCTATGAAGGCTGGCTTATAAATTAGTCAACTGTATTTAATATTTTGAAAATTATTCCCTCGAGCTCGTTTTCGAAGCTGAAATATATATATATATTTTTATATATAGAATTATAATTATTATTCTCCTGCTATTATATATATATATAAATATATATATATTTATATATATAAATATATATATATATATATATATATATATATATATATATATATATATATATATATATATATATATATATATATATATATATATATATATATATATATATATGCAAAAAATTACGGGGGAGGAGTAGAATGATAGCTCTAGGCCTTTGTGTTGCAATCAACACATCATCAGGAGCTTGCAAATTTGCAGAAAAGAGGAGAATGTCCAAGCAAGTACGTTCCCAATGGGCGTCTTCACTGGAGTGCGTGAGAGAGGGAGGGGGAGAGGAGGGTACAGGAAGTGCCCCAGGCACAACAGTGCCCACCTCCAGAAGGATGAATATTATAACATCAGAAAAATCACACAAGCATTGATATTGTAATAGCTTAAACGAAATTAACATGGCAATAATAAAAAAATTCGGTCATATTCCTCTACGATATCAATAACTTTACATACATAAACATATTGTCAATGATCTAGAAGTCACTGGCAATTATTGGGTAGCCTCCCACGAGACAACATGTCCATTTAGAATGACGAGATAACGGTAACATTTAAAGGGGAGACTTTTAAAAGTTATGTAAATAACACGAAAGACGGCCTCATTTATTTAACCCACATAATTCTGAGGCAAACTCTGATTCAGCCTTCAGAAATTGCAGGAAAAATAGGCCCTAATTCCTCGATGCGGCACTACATTTAAGACAGTCTAATGCATTCATATAAGAGCCCAATTTTATGCTGTGTACTATAGCCTCAACTAAAAGCACACCAAATTTGAACTACCCCTGGAGTTTACCTGGAGAGAGTTTCGGGGGTCAACGCCCCCGCGGCCCGGTCTGTGACCAGGCCTCCTGGTGGATCAGAGCCTGATCAACCAGGCTGTTGCTGCTGGCTGCACGCAAACCAGCGTACGAGCCACAGCCCGGCTGATCAGGAACTGACTTTAGGTGCTTGTCCAGTGCCAGCTTGAAGACTGCCAGGGGTCTGTTGGTAATCCCCCTTATGTGTGCTGGGAGGCAGTTGAACAGTCTCGGGCCCCTGACACTTATTGTATGGTCTCTTAACGTGCTAGTGACACCCCTGCTTTTCATTGGGGGGATGGTGCATCGTCTGCCAAGTCTTTTGCTTTCGTAGTGAGTGATTTTCGTGTGCAAGTTCGGTACTAGTCCCTCTAGGATTTTCCAGGTGTATATAATCATGTATCTCTCCCTCCTGCGTTCCAGGGAATACAGGTTTAGGAACCTCAAGCGCTCCCAATAATTGAGGTGTTTTATCTCCGTTATGCGCGCCGTGAAAGTTCTCTGTACATTTTCTAGGTCGGCAATTTCACCTGCCTTGAAAGGTGCTGTTAGTGTGCAGCAATATTCCAGCCTAGATAGAACAAGTGACCTGAAGAGTGTCATCATGGGCTTGGGCTCCCTAGTTTTGAAGGTTCTCATTATCCATCCTGTCATTTTTCTAGCAGATGCGATTGATACAATGTTATGGTCCTTGAAGGTGAGATCCTCCGACATGATCACTCCCAGGTCTTTGACGTTGGTGTTTCGCTCTATTTTGTGGCCAGAATTTGTTTTGTACTCTGATGAAGATTTAATTTCCTCATGTTTACCATATCTGAGTAATTGAAATTTCTCATCGTTGAACTTCATATTGTTTTCTGCAGCCCACTGAAAGATTTGGTTGATGTCTGCCTGGAGCTTTGCAGTGTCTGCAATGGAAGACACTGTCATGCAGATTCGGGTGTCATCTGCAAAGGAAGACACGGTGCTGTGGCTGACATCCTTGTCTATGTCGGATATAAGGATGAGGAACAAGATGGGAGCGAGTACTGTGCCTTGTGGAACAGAGCTTTTCACCGTAGCTGCCTCGGACTTTACTCTGTTGACGACTACTCTCTGTGTTCTGTTAGTGAGGAAATTATAGATCCATCGACCGACTTTTCCTGTTATTCCTTTAGCACGCATTTTGTGCGCTATTACGCCATGGTCACACTTGTCGAAGGCTTTTGCAAAGTCTGTATATATTACATCTGCATTCTTTTTGTCTTCTAGTGCATTTAGGACCTTGTCGTAGTGGTCCAATAGTTGAGACAGACAGGAGCGACCTGTTCTAAACCCATGTTGCCCTGGGTTGTGTAACTGATGGGTTTCTAGTTACCCCTCACTGATATTGTATAATAAATGCCTATCATGCTTAAAAATTGCCGATTCTATAATATTCCTTTCAAGCTATGAGGAACAAGGGAAGATGACTCTTGCTTCCCGCCAATCTGCCGGGTTATTACTAGCTCTAATATGGTTGAAAACCGCGTTTAACTCCTGTGCTATACGTATCGAATAACGGTGCTGGGAAATTCTCACCTTCAATAGTTTTCCCGTTTGTCCCAAATAGGAGAGACTGCAACCGTTGTAACCAACTCTGTAGACACCACCAACACGTTGTTGGGGTGAATTCTTTATCAGAATGCTGCTAACAGTCCGTGAATTTTTAAATTCTTCTTGTATATTAAATCTTCTAAGAGCATTTGGCAGGATAGATTAATTCTTGTATGGGAGGACCAGCACAATCTTGGTCTGATGTGTTATCCTAGGTTGTGTTCTATAATACGTTTTCATAGCTGACAGGAAGGCAGATTCCACAAACACCTTAGGATACCGCAGTTTCATGCCAGTGTCAAATATTTTCTTAATTTCTTCAGCTAGGAACTCTGGCCTGCACATTCTATAGGTTCTCAGAAACAAAGTAAGAAATACATACACACACACACACACACACACACACACACACACACACACACACACACATATATATATATATATATATATATATATATATATATATATATATATATATATATATATATATATATATATTTATATATATTTTTTATTTTTTATTATCACACCGGCCGATTCCCACCAAGGCAGGGTGGCCCGAAAAAGAAAAACTTTCACCATCATTCACTCCATCACTGTCTTGCCAGAAGGGTGCTTTACACTACAGTTTTTAAACTGCAACATTAACACCCCTCCTTCAGAGTGCAGGCACTGTACTTCCCATCTCCAGGACTCAAGTCCGGCCTGCCGGTTTCCCTGAATCCCTTCATAAATGTTACTTTGCTCACACTCCAACAGCACGTCAAGTATTAAAAACCATTTGTCTCCATTCACTCCTATCAAACACGCTCATGCATGCCTGCTGGAAGTCCAAGCCCCTCGCACACAAAACCTCCTTTACCCCCTCCCTCCAACCCTTCCTAGGCCGACCCCTACCCCGCCTTCCTTCCACTACAGACTGATACACTCTTGAAGTCATTCTGTTTCGCTCCATTCTCTCTACATGTCCGAACCACCTCAACAACCCTTCCTCAGCCCTCTGGACAACAGTTTTGGTAATCCCGCACCTCCTCCTAACTTCCAAACTACGAATTCTCTGCATTATATTCACACCACACATTGCCCTCAGACATGACATCTCCACTGCCTCCTGCCTTCTCCTCGCTGCTACATTCATCACCCACGCTTCACACCCATATAAGAGCGTTGGTAAAACTATACTCTCATACATTCCCCTCTTTGCCTCCAAGGACAAAGTTCTTTGTCTCCACAGACTCCTAAGTGCACCACTCACTCTTTTTCCCTCATCAATTCTATGATTCACCTCATCTTTCATAGACCCATCCGCTGACACGTCCACTCCCAAATATCTGAATACGTTCACCTCCTCCATACTCTCTCCCTCCAATCTGATATTCAATCTTTCATCACCTAATCTTTTTGTTATCCTCATAACCTTACTCTTTCCTGTATTCACCTTTAATTTTCTTCTTTTGCACACCCTACCAAATTCATCCACCAATCTCTGCAACTTCTCTTCAGAATCTCCCAAGAGCACAGTGTCATCAGCAAAGAGCAGCTGTGACAACTCCCACTTTGTGTGTGATTCTTTATCTTTTAACTCCATGCCTCTTGCCAAGACCCCCGCATTTACTTCTCTTACAACCCCATCTATAAATATATTAAACAACCACGGTGACATCACACATCCTTGTCTAAGGCCTACTTTTACTGGGAAAAAATTTCCCTCTTTGCTACATACTCTAACTTGAGCCTCACTATCCTTGTAAAAACTCTTCACTGCTTTCAGTAACCTACCTCCTACACCATACACTTGCAACATCTGCCACATTGCCCCCCTATCCACCCTGTCATACGCCTTTTCCAAACCCATAAATGCCACAAAAACCTCTTTAGCCTTATCTAAATACTGTTCACTTATATGTTTCACTGTAAACACCTGGTCCACACACCCCCTACCTTTCCTAAAGCCTCCTTGTTCATCTGCTATCCTATTCTCCGTCTTACTCTTAATTCTTTCAATTATAACTCTACCATACACTTTACCAGGTACACTCAACAGACTTATCCCCCTATAATTTTTGCACTCTCTTTTATCCCCTTTGCCTTTATACAAAGGAACTATGCATGCTCTCTGCCAATCCCTAGGTACCTTACCCTCTTCCATACATTTATTAAATAATTGCACCAACCACTCCAAAACTATATCCCCACCTGCTTTTAACATTTCTATCTTTATCCCATCAATCCCGGCTGCCTTACCCCCTTTCATTTTACCTACTGCCTCACGAACTTCCCCCACACTCACAACTGGCTCTTCCTCACTCCTACAAGATGTTATTCCTCCTTGCCCTATACACGAAATCACAGCTTCCCTATCTTCATCAACATTTAACAATTCCTCAAAATATTCCTTCCATCTTCCCAATACCTCTAACTCTCCATTTAATAACTCTCCTCTCCTATTTTTAACTGACAAATCCATTTGTTCTCTAGGCTTTCTTAACTTGTTAATCTCACTCCAAAACTTTTTCTTATTTTCAACAAAATTTGTTGATAACATCTCACCCACTCTCTCATTTGCTCTCTTTTTACATTGCTTCACCACTCTCTTAACTTCTCTCTTTTTCTCCATATACTCTTCCCTCCTTGCATCACTTCTACTTTGTAAAAACTTCTCATATGCTAACTTTTTCTCCCTTACTACTCTCTTTACATCATCATTCCACCAATCGCTCCTCTTTCCTCCTGCACCCACTTTCCTGTAACCACAAACTTCTGCTGAACACTCTAACACTACATTTTTAAACCTACCCCATACCTCTTCGACCCCATTGCCTATGCTCTCATTAGCCCATCTATCCTCCAATAGCTGTTTATATCTTACCCTAACTGCCTCCTCTTTTAGTTTATAAACCTTCACCTCTCTCTTCCCTGATGCTTCTATTCTCCTTGTATCCCATCTACCTTTTACTCTCAGTGTAGCTACAACTAGAAAGTGATCTGATATATCTGTGGCCCCTCTATAAACATGTACATCCTGAAGTCTACTCAACAGTCTTTTATCTACCAATACATAATCCAACAAACTACTGTCATTTCGCCCTACATCATATCGTGTATACTTATTTATCCTCTTTTTCTTAAAATATGTATTACCTATAACTAAACCCCTTTCTATACAAAGTTCAATCAAAGGGCTCCCATTATCATTTACACCTGGCACCCCAAACTTACCTACCACACCCTCTCTAAAAGTTTCTCCTACTTTAGCATTCAAGTCCCCTACCACAATTACTCTCTCACTTGGTTCAAAGGCTCCTATACATTCACTTAACATCTCCCAAAATCTCTCTCTCTCCTCTGCATTCCTCTCTTCTCCAGG
This sequence comes from Cherax quadricarinatus, assembly GCF_038502225.1. Lineage (NCBI taxonomy): Eukaryota > Metazoa > Arthropoda > Malacostraca > Decapoda > Parastacidae > Cherax > Cherax quadricarinatus. Next base: position 25,865,920 of record NC_091342.1, on the reverse strand, counting down.
TGCATACACGCTTATTATGACCCACTTCTCGCATCCAACCTTTACTTTAATCCACATAATTCTTGAATTTACACATTCATATTCTCTTTTCTCCTTCCATAACTGATCATTTAACATTACTGCTACCCCTTCCTTTGCTCTAACTCTCTCAGATACTCCAGATTTAATCCCATTTATTTCCCCCCACTGAAACTCTCCTACCCCCTTCAGCTTTGTTTCGCTTAGGGCCAGGACATCCAACTTCTTTTCATTCATAACATCAGCAATCATCTGTTTCTTGTCATCCGCACTACATCCACGCACATTTAAGCAACCCAGTTTTATAAAGTTTTTCTTCTTCTCTTTTTTAGTAATTGTATACAGGAGAAGGGGTTACTAGCCCATTGCTCCCGGCATTTTAGTCGCCTCATACGACACGCATGGCTTACGGAGGAAAGATTCTTTTCCACTTCCCCATGGACAATAGAAGAAATAAAAAAGAACAAGAGCTATTTAGAAAAGGGAGAAAAACCTAGATGTATGTATATATATATATGCATGTGCGTGTCTGTGAAGTGTGACCAAAGTGTAAGTAGGAGTAGCAAGATATCCCTGTTATCTAGCGTGTTTATGAGACAGAAAAAGAAACCAGCAATCCTACCATCATGCAAAACAGTTACAGGTTTTTGTTTCACAGTCATCTGGCAGGACGGTAGTACTTCCCTGGGTGGTTGCTGTCTACCAACCTACTACCTATATTTATATATATATATATATATATATATGTCGTGTCGAATATGTAAAACTGAACAATTACCAAGAACTCATTAAATTCTTTTTAAAATTTTCTCTTATACGTTTAAAGATATATTTTTTTCATTTATGTTAATGTAAAAATTAATAATTTTGTACCAAAAGAACCTTAGGAAACGAACCTAACCTTATTATAACAAGTGCAATTTAATTAAGCCTTATCCAACTAAATATATTTTAGATAAGTTTACAATAATTTAATAATGAACAAACACAATGAAATGTATTTTTTTCGTTAGGTTCAGAACGATTTTTGCGAAATTATTGCAAACACAAATTTTCTCTTGCCTTATTCGGTAAGAAGTGCCAAATATATATATATATATATATATATATATATATATATATATATATATATATATATATATATATATATATATATATATATATATATATAATTCTTACTACAAGAATTTTTTTAGCTAGTCCTAGTGACATAGACATTATTAACGTGCTCACGAAATTTGCATTATTTGATAAATCTTGCTACATACAAATACTATTAATGAGAAAGTCGTACAAAACAACATTGAAGATTCATGTCCTGAATGCTCCAGTATTATTTAAATGTTCAAAGTATTTTCAGCAATCCTAATTAACTCAAAATTCCTTATTGAAAATATTCTTGACTGTTTACAATAACCCTCTCTGCACAGTTTATACACAGAGAGGTGTGCATTTACCGATGTATTTGCATTGTGTATATAGTAAGTTTTTTAGTCCGTGTATATTTAACAAGAGATGTGTTTCTCTCGATTTATATACACTGTAGATTGTGTATTATCTGTCTATTCGAGGAACGGGGAGGATGTGCACGGATTCTTGTGAAGGAATCTTACTGGAACTACTGGAACTACTGGAACTACAATTCTCATATTTGGACCAAATCTGATTACGTCTCTTTCTCAGGTTCTGTATTTCCCCTACGGGTTTAGGGCATATCTGTCACTGCCATACTACTACTGCTACTACTACTACTACTACTACTACTACTACTACTAATAATAATAATAATAATAATAATAATAATAATAATAATAATAATTTCCAAGGGTACTGTTTCAGTGTACTAATGATACACAACACAGATTGCACGTAGAGTTGTGAGTAAGTTTACAGTATACTGCTCTTCGCGTTCACGTTCCTTCTCTCATACAGCTGACAATTGGCCCAATCAGAGCAATCACAGACGGTAATACTATCCTGGATGGCAGTCATGATTGGTATCGGTTCCATAAGCTTGCGTTATATTGCGTTATTTTTGCTTTTGCTTATGTCAGCTTTGGCTAACTTGTGCTATCTTGCATAATGTTGTGTTATGTTTTTCAACCTTCATCTTTGATAATGGTGCTTTTTATTGGTAAATAATTACTTGCGGTTAGTTATTTGCAGTTTTTTTAAACAATATATGATATATAACCTCAACAAACATGTGATTTACTTATTATTGTGTTTTATTCATTAAGAAGTACTATACCAGTTACTATCATGTAACGCTGAAATTTTGCCGAGTAAAGAAAGACTCGCAGTATTTAAACAAATGAAGACAGTGTCTAAGCGAGACAGTACTTACCTGATTGGCAGTCCAAGGAGTAGTACCCCACCAACAAGAAAATGTAACTGATTCACTTTGTTGTTGAAATTTTAGAAACAAATATGTAACGCTTATGATACCTTATCGTTGTAGTATAAAGAGAACAGACGTCAGTTCAGCGATGGAACTGGTAGCCTCGATAGCAATTTCTTTAACTATCTTTAGCTTGCATCCTATCTCCTGCAGATCAGCTTCAATTACTTGCAGCCGGTATCTTTTTGTCCTCTCTAGGAAGTAGTATCTTCTTCCTATTTTCCTCCAGGTACGATTTCATTTGACGGCACCGCTGCTCAAAACTCAGAGAAGACGTGAGTGACACTTCAAGAGCACTAGCACAGAGAGTCCACCAAGCAGGTCTTCCTTGGACATAGGAACTTACCAAGTCTTAGTGTCGACATTGTTTTATCCAATCTCAATGTTGAATTATTATTATTATTATTAATACTATTATTATTATTAGTAGTAGTAGTAGTAGTAATAAAAGCAGCAGTAGTAGTAATAGTTGTAACAATAGTAGTAGTAGTAGTCATTTGAGTACTCTGTTTAAACTTTTTATTGCTCTGGTAGCCTTCATCAACTTCGTCTAGCTGGTATGGTTCGTCTAGCTCAATCAATCTAAGCTTATGCATAATTCTTCTCACATGAATCTCAGTGCAGACTTTGCTTCTGTTGCTGTCCTCCTGTCTCAGTACAGTGCAAAATACTTTGTCAGAACACTCGTGACTTGATCTAACCTTAGCCTTCTTACCTTTTTCTCTTGTATTCTGTATTTTTCTACACCTTTCATACCTTATGATTTTTTTTCCTTTCATTTTTCTTTGCTACTACGTGCCAGTAGGCCCAGTGCAGGGTTCCTTTTGTCTCTTCTTTGTTCCTTTGTGCTTTCCTTTGGGACGTGTGTTGAGGGTGGATTTTCCTTGCTTCTCCCTCTGCTGGAGAGAAAATGTATTTCAGTTATTTCTGTCACTTCTGCTACTATTATTACTACTGATAGTAATACTACGGCTACTACTACTGCTACTACGGATATTACTACTACTATTATTATCACTGCTACTATTACTGCAACAACTACAACTGCTGTTATCTCTACTACAAATATTACTAGCAATATCCAGTTCTTTTTCTGGTATTTTCGTGGCCTGACCTGTCTTCTAATATTTATTCTATATCTCTGGCCATTTTCCTGGTCTATTCCTTCTCTCACTCAGTTATGACTTGATAATGGTCAAGGACAACCCAAAACACGATCCAAAGTTTCCTTTGGAAAATGTGGCTTATCTGTGAATGGCTCCAGCCCAAATATGTGACTTTTATTCTTCATTAAAAGCCCTCAGTGAAAGAAGCATTGAAATCCTTTTAGAACGAAGCATCTTGCGGATCTATTATTTCGAACTTCTTTAAAAGGCATTCGAACCCTCTTAGATTTGCATCCCCAGTTCTTCTTCAGTCATACCATCATAATATATATATTTTTATAGACTAGCCAAAGAACACATGAATTCGTTATACAAAAATTTAAAAAATTCAAGGTATGTCTGACTTGCAGGAAAGATGAACTTTTTTTATTTTTTTTTCTGATATCTAATTTTATATTTTTGAAGCATTGATTTGATAGTAATGTAATGTTTGAAGTAATGCATGGATGGTAACGTAATGTTTGTAGCACTGAAAGGATGGTAACGTCAAGTCTGTAGCAGTGAATGGATGTAACGTAAAGTTTGCACCACCGAATGGATGGCCACGTAATGTTTGTAGCACTGAATGGATGGTAACGTAATGTTTGTACGTTGGTACGATGGTAACGTAATGTATGAAGTAGTAGATGAATGGTAGCGTAATGTGTAAAGTATTGACTAGATGGTAAGGTAAGAAACTACGGCACGGGTAATGTATTGCCTGAACCACTAACGGTATGGTAATATAATAAACCACGGAACGGGTAACGTAATGTCTAAAACACTGGATGAATGGTAGCTCATCCTACTTAAGCTCTTGGCAAAGCCCGGATGTAACTGAGGTGTACTACTAAATGTGTCACAGTCAACCAAAGTCGGCTGTACCTGATTAATGTTAGTTAAACAGATTTAGATCATTTAAGGACAGTTGGTTTTTGATCTTCACAATCCTTGAATTGAATCGGGGATTTTTTGATATCAGATGGAGACTCGTTGACTCGTTGACACCAAATTTAAACTATGTTAGGTAAAAGATACACGTGCAACTAATGCGATATTTTATTATGGCAAAGTTTTGGCTTGACAAAATTCCTGGAGAACGGAACCTTGCCACTGTAAAAGTCACATTAGATGCACGTGTGTCCTTTTACCTAACATATTGTCGGTAATTTTAACAACATTATGACAAATCTGAACTTGACTGAAATCTAAACTAAATTGAAATCTAAACTAGACTGAAATCTAAAGTAGACTGAAACCTTAATTAGAATGAAATCTAAATTAGACTGAAATCTAAAGACTAAAATCTAAACTAGGCTGAAATCTAAGCTAGACTGAAATCTCAAGTACACTGAAATTTAAACTGGACTGAAATCTAAACTGAGACTGAAATCTAAACTAAACTGTAATCCAAATTTGATTGTAATCTAAGCTAGACTAAAATCTAACCAAGAATGAAATCTAAACTAGACTTAAATCAAAACTAGTCGGAAATCTAAACTAGGCTGAAATCAAACTTAAGCTGAAATCTAAGCTAGACTAAAATCTAAACTAGAATGAAATCTAATCGGACTGAAATCTAAACTAGACTGAAATCTAAACTGGACTGAAATCTAAACTAGACTGAAATCTAAACTAGACTGAAATCTAAACTAGATTGAAATCTAAACTAGACTGAAATCTAAACTAGAGTGAAATCTAAACTGGACTGAAATCTAAACTAGACTGAAATGTAAACTGGACTGAAATCTAAACTAGACTGAAATGTAAACTGGACTGAAATCTAAACTAGACTGAAATGAAAACTGGACTGAAATCTAAACTAGACTGAAGTCTAAATTGGACTGAAATTTAAACTAGACTGAAATTTAAACTGGACTGAAAGAGCTTAATTGACAAAGACTTTTCTTTTTGCAATATTAATATTGCGTAATATACTTCTTTCTTTTCGAAAAATTAAGTCCTTGTAATAAACCTGTTTAAAGTCTTCTTCCACCAAGCGGTCACATTAGACTGGCTTGAAATAGAGTAGTTTTCCCAGAAAGATATTTAAAGGCCATAATGCTCCTGAGTCGCTGAATCGTTTTTCGCACTTGATTACTAACCCTCGATACCACAATTCATAGTTTGCATATACTGAGTTTCATACACTTTGTATATTGTTTATGAGTCAGTCTGTGGTATATTTACAAGGTTTACAGTTATTTTGTCAAATATTACGGTAATTCTGACATAAACTTCCCCTGTTTGTTTGTTTCCTATTCGATTGAAATTGTATTACCCATTCGTTTGTCAATTTATTTCATATTCGATAATTTATTTACTATTCGATTAACGTTTTGTATCGTTTTCTCGCCGGGTCACCACCTGGAAAAGACCCGGGCCGGGACAAGACAGGTGAACCTACTACAGTACAATATCCTTTTCGATTGCCATCTCATTTTCACTTAAACTAGGCTTCTATTGTCCATTCGATTGTCACCTTATTCGTATGTCACTCTTTCCATTGAATGTTATCCTATTTCTCAGACGACTGTTATCCTATTTCTCCTCGAGCGTTATCCGGTTTTCCATTAGATTGCAATTCTGTTTTACCTGCCACATGGAGACCACCTCTGACTCACGAAAACATTCTCGGCTAACACTCAGTTCGACCACACAATCCATTTTTGATCTGAAATACGAGATACATGAAAATCTTGTCATCAGTCATGTTTGACCTGGCATCAGAGATGTCGACTACAGTCATATCATTCCTGGGGGAAAGTACAACAGGTCTACGAGAACACAGAATTACATCAGTCTGTAAGCTGATTATCACCTGCGCCACTGTACACTGAAACGAGCTCAGCGGCGGCAGTTAAAATGACATCCGCTGCATTCTATCAGTAAATATTTGTTTATTATATTGCGTATTCACAAGGTAATTATATATATATATATACATGTATATATATATGTATATATATATATATATATATATATATATATATATATATATATATATATATATATATATATATATATATATATATATATATAATTAATGGTATTGAAACATTTACCAGATTTCGGCAGCCCAGACTTCGACCCCACGACACATTGTCCCGCCTCAAGAGACAACACAACGTACGTGTCACACTATCCACTCTGCCATCGATCCTACAAACAACATGAGCCTAGTGAACTAGACTTGTTTCATGTTGCGAGGAAACTCCTGGCAGTGGATGTTCAAGGATTAATTTCAGCGTCCTCCTGTTTGAATACCTGCCTCAACAAGCAGTCTACATAGCAATGAAACCACGAGACAAGTGATAAGAAAAAATTGCTTCAAAACGCATGAATGAGTCGAATCGAATCGAAGACGACGAGAGCTGTAGTAAGATAGGAAGGAAGAAGGATAAGGAAGGATGGAAATAACTGGAAAAGGATGGGAAGGAGGGGAAGAGGAGGAATCAAGGCAAGTGGCCCAACCACTTCTTTGGGACATGTGGTACCGAAGTACTGGAGGCGTAGATGGAGAGGCTTGAATGATGTCGTTACTTGGCTCTCTAGGAGAGGATGACGAAGGCGGCGGCAGGAGCTGGGAGTGTCTGAAGGCAGCAAGCAGGTTGAGTTGTATTGGTGGTGGTCAGCTTGAGGTGTGTTAAGTTACTATCCCATTAGAAAGAGTCTGGAACTTCTGTACTGGCATGTGCCTGATTCTAAATTTGCAATCTTGGTCGATCTTCGGAGAATTAAGGACATTGATGAGTTCTCTAAGGTAGAGAAAACGTGATGGACAAACTACGTACTTGACTTCTTCACTCTGGAGGAGGGGGATCAATATCTGTGCATCCATTTCTTTAGGATAATCAGGAGTAGTGTGGAAAGCGTGTGTGTATAATGTTCGCCAAGACCGTAGTCCTGGCACGGGTCTCAATCTTACGATGACCCGTCTCTGGCTCCCGAGGGAGAAAGGTTTCTACAATGCTGCGACATATGCTGTTCAAGCACTCTTCTGGTCAGTTCAACTGGTGCATCTCATAAGCGACAACACCGTATGTACTCCTAACTATGGACACTAGCGAGGAGGAGGAGGATATGTCGTTATCACAGGTAACAGCTTGTCTGGTTCGTTGACTCCATGGTACACTAGTGTGGCCGCAGTCATCTCTGGTTCCTCTTCGGGAGGGAATATCACTCCTAGTTGCCTGCGGAGTGTCTCAGTAACTTCGCACTCCAGAAGGTAGTGTGTTAGGGGCCGCTGGACAACGTGCTGACAGTACTGGCACATCTCCTCAGCCTTGTCTACCATCATCTTGGCTGTGGGAAAGCCCAAACGAAGCCGATGGATGGCGGTACACTGCGCTCTGGACCAGCTTCTATCATATGGAGGGGGTTCTCCCTGAGTCGCTGCTCGGTACCACTGCTAAGATGGGGTATCACCAAAGACCTCCCCCATAAGTTTCATGGCTCTGGCAGCCACCAGTTTGGTCTGTCGTAGGCTGATTGGGACAGTAATCCCAACATGTGAATAGTCTGTTGCTGCCTTGGCTGCATCATCTGCCGCCTCATTTCCCCGGATGCCAGCATGGCTGGGGATCCAGTTCAATGTCGATCTGTTACCCTGAACTTCTAAGGCCGTCATTATGCTCAGGATCGATGTGATGAGGTGAACATTGTCCTGTGGTTGATGATGTGAGAGGGCATTGATTGCAGAGGTGGAATCAACATGTATGACAGGTCGGAGTCGATGTCGTAGGGCATGTGACAATGCCTGCTGAATCGCCACCAGCTCAGCTTGAAGGATCGTGCAGTGGTCAGGGAGTCGCCAGCCTTGTGTGTGACCATTGTGGTACAGTCCAGCTGCTGCTCTCTTCCTGTCAGGGTCGACAGAACCATCTGTGAAATACACTGCACATGTGCCTCCCTCTGCCAGTGCCATGCTTGTCTCAGCATGATTGCTGAGGGTGTCTTGACTGCAGAGACGCTTAGAGATGGGTAGCTAGTGTGGAAAGCGAATCCACGTATCTTATTATATTGTTGTTCATCCTTAGAGTAATAGACAGGTGAAGTCGTTGATTGGTCAGTTTCAAGAAGTGTTGAAAGTGGAAGTGTAGATACGTTGTCAACTTCAGTAGACGAGTTAGAAGATGTTTCTGGTGGCAAGGCTTCTGATTGGTTGGATTCAGTGAGGAGTGAGTATAAGATATTACTGTAGGTAAAACCAAGAGAACCGAAATTAATGATCGTTCATCCTGCGTGTGGCCCACAACTAGTAAAGGACATAAATATTTTTAAGCATATAAATTCGCCGCTGTACTGAAACCAGAACAGAGAAACCAGACATTTCATCACTGGAAGAACTGACAATATTAGGGGAAAATAACTGCCATGTACAAAATAAGCTGGACGACAGGACACGGAAACTGAATGTCTCAATATAACACCTATATGAACTTTAGACCAAGAGAAGCAATGCCATCGATGGTGAAATTTAATAATTTGAGTATTGTTCTGTGTGCATAGCATTATTCAAAGCATGTGAGATAGCAGGGATGAAAATTGTATGGAAGTCGTATATTGAACGCAAAGAATCAATAGAACAAACTGGAATGCCTCATACCACTTAGACTGTTGTCTCTGGAAGAGAGAAGTGAAAGCTGCCTAAAATTCATACATAGAAAATACTTGTAATAATGTTGGTAGAATTACCGACAATATGTAAAGTAGAAGGACACAAGTGCAACTAATGTGACATTTTATTGTGGCAACGTTTCGCTCTCCAGGAGCTTTATCAAGCCGTTACAAACAGTACATGGACACAGAGGGTACATATAGGCTCAGAGTGAGGTACAATACTAGTGGTAAAAGTAGTAGTAGTAGTGATATAAGTTGTAGTAGTAGTAGTAGTAGTAATACAATATGGTAGAACAACTAACTCGCACATGAGTAAAAGGATATAAAAACTTTTCCTTGGGTAAAATAAGAGTAGGTTAGACAAATATTTTTGTTGGAGACTGGATAGAGGCAGCCTGTTTCAGTGTTCATTCTCTGTAATGTGCTTGTGTAGTATTAACAGGAGAGACTATGTGATGGCAGGGTTTACTGTTTTCAGGAGGATTCTTGCTAAGACTTCAGAGATGGTGAAGCTGCCTTTGTTTTATATTCGAAACAGCGATAAGTGCTGATTCAAGGCACTTGCGTCTGCGGAAATTAGTGTCTTTGATCGCTAACTGGGCGTCCTTGAATTTCATGAGATGATTGGTGAAATTTCGGTGTTGTACACAAGCGTTGTTCAAGTTACCGTTCCTACATGCATAAATGTGTTCATTGAGGTTTCTCTATCCAGTCTGCAATAGAAATATTTGTCTAACCTATTCTTATGTTACCCAAGTAATAGCTTTTACATCCTTTTACTCATGTGCGAGTTAACTGTTCTAACATATTGTATTACTACTACTACTACTACTACTACTACTACTACTACTACCACTACTACTACTACTACTACAACTTATATCACTACTACTACTACCGCTAGTATTGCACCTCACTCTGAGCCTATATATACCCTCTGTGTCCATGTACTGTTTGTAACGGCTTGACAAAGTTCCTGGAGAGCGAAACGTTGCCAAAATAAATTGTCACATTAGTTGCACTTGTGTCCTTTTACTTTACATAGAAAATACTTGATGGCTTGGTTCCTAACCTGTATTGGAGAGAAGAATAAGAGAAAAATAATTAAATACACCCAATGAAGTTACAGTTAGAAAAGATTATGTCAACATTCGTAATCCAAAACACTTCGACATACCAAGAGTGGATGTCAGAAGTACTAAAGGAGCGAAGGCAGAAGTTATAAGTTATGTGTGCCTGGTTGACCAAGTGATGCAGAGGGAAGCCTCCACACACACACACACACACACACACACACACACACACACACACACATACACACACACACACATCCAGAGAGTATTAGTATTAAGCGGACGAGGTTTCCAGGTCAAGATGATGGTTCCAGACGCCTTAAAGGCAGCCAAACGCTTCGTCTGATTTCCAATTTATTTTCCATCCTTGCTCTATTCCCGAGGGGACTTGCCCCTCCCTCCCTTCTCTCTCTCTCTCTCTCTCTCTCTCTCTCTCTCTCTCTCTCTCTCTCTTTCTCTCTTCCCTAACCTCCTCTATAGGTTTTATATCTGCTACATTTTCATTTTTATTGTACATTAATCACGTGAAATTAAGACACATGTGCAACATCTGGGTATCTTTACTGTAGACGTTTCGCCATCCATTGGCTTTATCAACACAAATTCCAGGACATAATTTAAAGACAGTAGAACTATATACAGAAGATGAGGTTGTCCAGAGCAATTGGTATCAATTGTTGGCTGAATAAACACTGTAAGGATAATGCAATACCATTCATTGACAACTGGGACAACTTCTATGGCCGAAATGGCAAGTATACCAGGGATGGGGTTCACTTATCCAGGGCAGGTGTGGGGTTTCTTGCTAGCTCAGTTGAGGGGGTTGTTAGGGCTTTAAACTAGGATTAGTTAGAGGTATGAGTTTAGAAATGATAAATAATGTGCATGGATATATTGACTTATGCTCTGATATTAATAATCTTAATAGTAACTGTCATGGTGTAATTCTGGGTAATGATAATTTCATAAATTGTGTAAAAACAAAGATGTATAGGGAAATGTGCAGAAGAAAAAACATATGATGATATTTTATGCTAACAGTCGAAGTGCAAGAAACAAGATTGATGAACTTCGTTTGGTAGCATGTGCTGGGAACTTTGATGTCATTGCATTAACTGAAACGTGGTATGATTTAAAGAGTCGGGATATGATTGCTGAGTGTAATATTCAAGGGTTTAAGTTGTTCCATGTGGATAGATGTAATGGGAAGGGGGAGGAGTTGCATTATATGTTCGAGAAAATATTTATTGTTGCATAAAAACAGGTATAAAAATAGATGGAACAGCAACAGAATCTGTTTGTAATAATGTTGGTAGAATTACCGACAATATATAAAGTAAAAGAACACAAGTGCAACTAATGTGACATTTTATTGTGGCAACGTTTCGCTCTCCATGAGCTTTGTCAACCCGTAACGGCTTGACTAAGCTCCTGGAGAGCGAAACGTTGCCACAATAAAATGTTACATTAGTTGCACTTGTGTCCTTTTACTTTACAGAATCTATTTGGGTAGAGTTTGTAGAGGGTCATGAAAAACTAATTCTAGGTGTAATATACCGACCCCCAAGCTTGGATCACGATAGAGGGAGACTTCTTTGGGACGAAATTGTTAGGGCTTCTAGACACAATAACATAGTGATAGTAGGTGATTTTAACTGTAGTCAAATTGACTGGAATTCTTTGACTGGTAATCTAGAGTCCAGTGACTTTATGGAAACAGTTCAAGACTGTTTTCTAAAGCAGTGTGTAGCAGAGCCTACCAGGGGTGATAATTTGCTAGACCTAGTCTTGTCAAATAAGGAAACACTCGTAAATAATCTGGAGATCACTGAAGAGCTTGGCGCAAGTGATCACAAATTCATCACTTTTAGCATTAACTGGGAATACAAGAATAATGATAATACGGTAAAAATCCCTGATTTTCGTTCTGCCGATTATAATGGACTTAGGGAACACCTGTCAAATCTCGATTGGGGTTATCTAGCTAATGATTTTATTGACGATGATCATACTTAAGATTATGAAGGGATCTGCATTTATGATTTTTTTCTTAATAATGTACACCGTGCTCAAAGTATATACATTCCCCAGAGAGAAATTAGGTCTAATAATAACGATCCCAAATGGATTAACAGGAGGCTCAAGCATCTATTAGGGGAGAAAAGGGGAATTTATAGGCGCATCAGAAGAGGAGAGGTTAACCTTACTGACCAATATGTCCAGCTTAAAAGAAAAGTAAAAAAGGGGATTAGAAAGGCTAAACGTGACTATGAAACTAGAGTTGTTAATGAATCGAAGACTAATCCAAAGGGGTTCTTTCAAGTGTATAGGACGAAGGTAAAGGAAAAAGTAGGACCTCTGAAAATTGGGAATGGACAGCTGACGGATAACGAACTGGAAATGTGTTCCTTATTTAATGACTATTTTTTGTCAGTTTTTACACAGGAAGGTGTAAATGAGGTTCCAGTAATTAACAATTATTTAGTTCCTGATGGATTTAAATTAACTAATATTACTGTCACGAGGGACATGGTTATTAAACGTATAGACAAACTGAAGCAAAATAAGTCCCCGGGACCCGATGAGTTGTTTTCCAGGGTACTTAAGGATTGCAAGATGGAGCTTAGTCAGCCATTAACGAGTGTGTTTAATGTGTCCATCCTTACCGGTGTTGTGCCAGAGTTGTGGAAGATGGCTAGTGTGGTTCCTATATTCAAATCTGGGGATAAGTCCACTCCTTCAAATTACCGTCCAATAAGTCTGACATCTATAGTGGGCAAGTTATTAGAATCAATTATAGCTGACATTATCAGAAGTCACCTTGAAGAGCATAACTTGATAAATGAATCTCAGCATGGATTCACAAGAGGTCGTTCCTGCCTGACAAACTTACTGACGTTCTTCAATAGAACATTTGAGGCAGTTGACAGTGATAAGGAATATGATATTGTTTATTTGAATTTTAGTAAAGCCTTCGATAGAGTACCTCACAAGAGACTCTTAAGAAAAGTGGCAGCTCATGGTATAGGAGGTAAAGTTCTAGCATGGATAGAGGCATGGCTTACCAATAGAAAGCAGAGAGATACCATTAAAATGGGGTGAAATCTGAATGGGGATTAGCCATTCGTGGCGTTCCACAAGGATCAGTTTTAGGCCCTCTCTTGTCCATAATTTACATTAATGACCTTGATGAAGGGATTACGAGTGACATGAGTAAATTTGCTGATGATACAAAGATAGGCCGTATAATTCATTCTGAGGAGGACATCAATGAACTCCAGGAGGATTTGGACAAATTAATGTCTTGTTCTGAAAAATCTCAGATGAAGTTCAGTGTGGATAAGTGTAAGGTACTAGTCCTTGGTAATGAAAATAACCCTCGAAGCTATAATCTAGGTGAAGTAGAGCTTGATCATACAGAATGTGAAAAAGACTTGGGAGTCATGGTAAGCAGAAATCTAAAGCCAAGACAGTAGTGCCTTAGTGTGCGCAACAAGGCTAACAGATTACTTGGATTTATCTCAAGAAGTATAAGTAACAGAAGTCCAAAAGTTATTTTACAGCTCTATACGTCACTAGTGAGGCCTCATTTAGATTATTCTGCTCAGTTTTGGTCCGCTTACTACAGGATGGATATAGACTCATTAGAGAACATACAGAGAAGAATGACTAAAATGATTTACTGTGTAAGGAACCTCCCGTATGAAGATAGACTTAAAGCCTTAAATCTCCACTCTCTGAAGAGACGTAGAATAAGGGGAGATATCAGTGAAGTGTATAAGTGGATGACGGGCATAAATAAAGGAGATATTAATAAAGTACTGAGGGTGTCGAATCTGGTAAGAACCAGAAATAATGGATTTAAGTTGGATAAATTTAGGTTTAGAAAGGACATAGGTAAGTACTGGTTTTCTAACAGAGTTGTAGATGCGTGGAACAATCTTACCAGTTGGGTGATAGATGCTAGGACCTTGGGTAGCTTTAAGAAGAAATTGGACAAATATATGAGTGGGAGGGGCTGGGTTTGATTGGTGTCATTGGGTACGGGAGTTATTTCTTGGGTCATTTTGATAAGGACCTGCCTTGCATGGGCCAGTAGTCCTTCTGCAGTGTTCCTCCATTTTTATGTTCTTATGTCCCTCAGCGAAGAGCACCGTAGTCGTGGAGGTTCTGGAGCATAGGCAAGGAGCCTGGCGCTTATATACTAACGTCAGGTAGAAAGGGAACGTGTAGCCCCAAGTGTTGCACATGTGTCTAATTTATCAATTTATCTGTCCTCTGAACTATTCATCTATATTCCTGTCTGACACAGCAACATCTTGGGATCTTGATACAGGGAATTCTTCACTTGCCTAGCCCTTGGACACGACCTACTTCCACACTGGACAAATATGATAACACCTACGACTGCTGCACCTCTCCTGCCTATAGTATATAAGCCACTTCTTCGCTCATATGTTGTATACTTTTCAAGATTGATGGACTGACTACATCGACTCAAGGCTGAGGAACTGATTACCTCAAACTCCTCCTGTTCTTCACCATTCTCCTTTGTATGGACTGATGAAGCCACTGTGTGGCGAAACGTTTCCTCATTAAAGATACCCAAGTGTTGCACATGTGTCTAATTTAAAGAACTGAGTTTGGTCTGACCAGGAATTGAGTTCAGAGATGATGAAGCTGTCTTTATTTTGCTTGACTGTTTTAGAAACAGCGATTAATGATGATTCAAGGCATTACGTCTGCGGAAATTAGGTTCCCTGATCACTAGTCAGGCGTAATGAATTTCATGAGGTGATTGGTGAAATTCCGGTGCTGTACTCAGGCGTTGTTCAAGTTATCATTCCTACATGAGTTAATGTATTCACTGAGGCGTGTTTCGAGGTTTCTTGCTGCTTCACTTACATACATCCTATCACAGCTTCCACAAGGTTTAGTGTAAACTCCTACATTCACTGGATCGTGAAATTCACCGCCGCCTGACTAGTGATCAGAGAACCTAATTTCCGCAGACATAAATGCATTGAATCATCATTAATTTCTGTTTCTAACACAGTCAAGCAAAATAAAGGCAACTTCACCATCTTTGATGTATTAGTAAAAAAATCCTCCTCAAAACAATAAACCATGCCATCACATAGTCACAGCTGCCAATAATAGACAAGAACGTAACAGAGGAGGAACATTGAAACAGACCTCGAACCCAACCACTAACAGAAATATTTGTCTAAACTATTTTTATGCTAACCAAGTAATAGCTTTTATACCTTTTACTCATGTGCAAGTTGATTGTTCTACCATATTGCATTACTACTACTACTACAACTAAAATTACTACTACTACTGCTACCACTAGTATTACACCTCACTTTCACCATTCCTCGGGTGGGGCAAGAACCCACGATCATCCAACTAGGTATATTTATACGTAGTTGGATGAATCTTACTGTAGCTAGCTGGCCCAGTGGCTAACGCGTCGGTCTAGAGTTTTATGACTCTCTGATCGAGAGTTCTAACCCCATCCGTGGTATGATGCGGATGACAGTGAAGATGAAGAGAATGACAATGTGGCTCCTATTGTCAACTCGAGGAAAATATTGATTCCCAAACTAAAGTGGCAAGCAAAGAACTATCATTCCATGACTGATTGGAAGACTGAACTTAAAACTGAGCCTCCTTTCATTGCTTCTCTATGAGATCAACACTCAAGCTGTTGAGAGAGAGGTAAAACTGAAGACTGAAGCTTGCACTGCAGCGACTGGACAGAAGGAAAGAAATGGATATATCAGGCAAAGAATATTTTCCAGGAAAGTAATGCCCAAGTTCCGCACCAAGAAAAACTTCACTTATAACTTGTATTATTTTTTATTATTATCACACTGGCCGATTCCCACCAAGGCAGGGTGGCCCGAAAAAGAAAAACTTTCACCATCATTCACTCCATCACTGTCTTGCCAGAGGGGTGCTTTACACTACAGTTTTTAAACTGCAACATTAACACCCCTCCTTCAGAGTGCAGGCACTGTACTTCCCATCTCCAGGACTCAAGTCCGGCCTGCCGATTTCCCTGAATCCCTTCATAAATGTTACTTTGTTCACACTCCAACAGCACGTCAAGTATTAAAAATCATTTGTCTCCATTCACTCCTGTCAAATACCCTCACGCATGCTTGCTGGAAGTCTAAGCCCCTCGCACACAAAACCTCATTTACCCCCTCCCTCCAACCTTTCCTAGGCCGACCCCTACCCCACCTTCCCTCCACTACAGATTTATATACTCTCGAAGCCATTCCAAACTACGAATTCTCTGCATTATATTCACACCACACAAGGCCCTCAGACATGACATCTCCACTGCCTCCAGCCTTCTCCTCGCTGCAACATTCATCACCCATGCTTCACACCCATATAAGAGCGTTGGTAAAACTATACTCTTTTACATTCCCCTCTTTGCTTCTAAGGACAAAGTTCTTTGTCTCCACAGGCTCCTATGTGCACAGCTCACTCTTTTTCCCCTCATCAATTCTATGATGCACCTCATCTTTCACAGACCCATCTGCTGACACGTCCACTCCCAAATATTTGAATACATTCACCTCTTCCATGCTCTCTCCAACCAATCTGACATCCAATCTTTCATCACCTAATCTTTTTGTTATCCTCATAACCTTACTCATTCCCATGTTCACTTTTAATTTTCTTCTATTACGTACTCTACCAAATTCATCCACCAACCTCTGCAACTTCTCTTCAGAATCTCTCAAGAGCACAGCGTCATCAGCAAAAAGCAAATGTGACAGCTCCCTCTTTGTGTTTGATTCTTTATCTTTTAACTCCACACCTCTTGCCAAGACCCTCGCTTTCATTTCTCTTACAACCCCGTCTATTAATATATTGAACAACCACAGTGACATCACACATCCTTGTCTAAGGCCTACTTTTGCTGGGAAATAATCTCCCTCTTTCCTACATACTCTAACTTGAGCCTCACTATCCTCGTAAAAACTCTTCACTGCTTTCAGTAACCTACCTCCTACACCATACACTTGCAACATCTGCCACATTGCCCCCCTATCCACCCTGTCATACGCCTTTTCCAAATCCATAAATGAAACACCTCTTTAGCCTTATGTAAATACTGTTCACTTATATGTTTCACTGAAAACACTTGATCTACACACCCGTTACGTTTCCTAGAGCCTCCTTGTTCATCTGCTATCCTACTCTCCATCTTACTCTGAATTCTTTCAATAATAACTCTGTGTACGAATGGTATACAATACCGACAAGATGAGATTAAGACACATGTGCAACATCTGGGTATCTTTATTGTAGACGTTTCGCCATCCAGTGGCTTTATCAATACAAATTCTAGGACATAACTTGAAGATAGTACATAGTTCTACTATCTTCAAGTTATGTCCTAGAATTTGTATTGATAAAGCCACTGGATGGCGAAACGTCTACAATAAAGATACCCAGATGTTGCACATGTGTCTTAATCTCAATAATAACTCTATTATACACTTTACCAGGTATACTCAACAGACTTATCCCCCTATAATTTTTGCACTCTCTTTTGTCCCCTTTGCCTTTATACAGAGGAACTATGCACGCTCTCTGCCAATCCCTAGGCACCTTACCCTCTTCCATATATTGACTAAATAATAGCACCAACCACTTCAAAACTATATCCCCACCTGCTTTTAACGTTTCTATCTGTATCCCATCAATCCCGGCTGCCTTACCCAATTCCATTCTACCCACTGCCTCACGAACTTCCCCCACACTCACAACTGGCTGTTCCTCACTCCTACAAGATGTTATTCCTCCTTGCCCTATACATGAAATCACAGCTTCCCTATCTTCATTGATATAACCCATGTACATTTGATTATACAATCCTCACAACCAAAAATTATTTAAAGCATGTATACTTGATTATTATCCTGACAACCAATAAATTATAACTAATTGCTATCAATGGTGTATAATTTGACGAAAAGTCGATCGCGATGCTGCAGGGAAAATGGGCACGAAATTTTTGCACAGAAGTTTGTTGTGACCATACAGATAATGCCTGAAAAGTGCAGTTTGTATCTCGAAAATTTATATTTTTTCAATGCTCCCTAGTGTAGGTGTTACTTTGCCAGTTTTCCTGATGAAGCTAGAAAATTTAAAAAATTGTTTTTCATGCAATAATTTGTGAATACCTTATCCGATCGTTTTCTCGTCATCATAATATTTTATGATCGTCAAACGTGCCTTGTCTCAGAAACCCATCTCGAGTTGTATGTAACCAAAACATGAGCTTGATCGAGCAGTGTTTGCCTTAGGAGATCCTCTCAGACCTCTGAAATTTTCCATCTGCCTATCTCTTCTTGTCCTCTTATACACTCAGTTATCGATATTATTCCATATTTCTCCTTGCCCTCCCATCTACTTTTTTGATGACATTCCATCATCCCACTGATGTCCATAGAACATTAATGACTTTCTTCTTCTTCCTCTGCGTGTGTCTTTTTTTTCCCAGATTGCCTTGTCTGTCACCGGTTCCCTCGATTTCTTTCTTACCACTTACTTTGCTGCCTACTCTCTTGGGAGAATATTTGATAAACATATGTGCACACACACACACACACACACCCAACAATATTCAAGATATCTATCGAAACAGGGTGACTACCTGAGGTATGACATGACGGAAGGAATAGACTCAGAAGTGTCCCTCTTTGCAGATGATGTGAAGCTGATGAGAAGAATCCAATAAGACGAAGACCAAGCAGAACTACAAAGGGATCTGGACAGGCTGCAAGCCTGGTCCAGCAACTGGTTCCTGGAGTTCAACCCCACCAAGTGCAAAATCATGAAGTTTGGGGAAGGGCAAAGAAGACCGCAGACGGAGTACAGTCTAGGGGGGCTATAGACTACAAACCTCACTCAAGGAAAAAGAACGACTGTCAATGAATAAACATAAGCATCAGTGGGCACCAGCTGTGCTCCTAGTTACCCTTCCCGACAGCTCCAGAAACCTGAGTTTGTAGCCTTATAGGGTCTTGAGGGGTATGTGATAAAAAGCACTCTGAAAAAACACTCTTTTTTGGTATCACGATACGATACCGGCAACAAGGTAACCTCTCTTGCAAGGTGCGACAGTATAAACTCCGTTCAGCTATGGTTACCTATAATAGTCAAAGGCGACGAGGCGAACCTTAATTAAGGCGAACCATAAACTATCCCAGATCTGGTATTACTCCAGCATAACTGCCTAGCAGATGATGCTAACAGGTAAGATAGACAAAGTATGCCGAACTGATCTACTCTGGAGACTTTTCGCTTGGTGTTGAACATTATAAATCTCTTTACGGAGTAAAACATCTTCTAAGACTTGCTCTGCATAAAACATCTACCATCACTCAGTAACTGGGTACAGTGAGGTAGGTTTCATAAGTCACACTACAGTCTGCCACTGCTTCACACCGGTGCCTTCATATCCCCCACTCTAAAATTTTAATATCCTCAATAACATAAAAGTTTTCAGACGTGACTAGGTAACTTTTTATCCCTTTCTGTAAGATATTTAAGTCTGTTTGTTATGTTGGGCTCTTATAGTTGTGACACTATCTATTGGTGCAGGCGTCTCTCTCTCTCTCTCTCTCTCTCTCTCTCTCTCTCTCTCTCTCTCTCTCCTTGCTGCTTTCGCTACATATCTTATATCTGGCACCTACAGTGGTTGCTCTGTCTCTTTTTGTCAAGAGTCGAGCATCTTTCTCTTAACGTTTCCATTATCTCTGATGAAGCAGCAGACAGCTTCCAAATATTAAAAAATATAACAAAAATCCAATATAGTTATGGTTTTCTCTTGGTTGAATTAATTAAATATTAATTTTTTTATATTACAATCTCTTCATCAAAGCATTATAAACAATAAATCACGTCGTTGCTGTTACTCTCTCAGGAGTAATGTATATATAATACCATTACTAATTTCATATTTGACTGCATATTAAATTAGCCAAATGAATTAGAGCACGTATGCTTATGCAGATTATTTTCCATATGCAAATTATATCCCGCGTAGTACTTTGGTTGATTTTAATGGTACGCGTTTGGATGGACGACGGGACATCTAAATAATGTACATAAATAATCATTTTGTTTTTGGTCGCATAAAACTTCATAGCGCAGGCATAATCAGCTTGTTTACTGGTGATGCATAACAACAACATTACTCCAATTTTTGACTCGTAAACAGCAACTACACACCCACCCACACACACACACACACACACACACACACCACACACACACCACACACAAACACACACACACACACAAACACACACACAGAAACACACACACACACACACACACACACACACACACACACACACACACACACACACACATACACATATATATATATATATATATATATATATATATATATATATATATATATATATATATGTCGTGCCGAATATGTAAAACCGGTCAATTAGTAAGAACTCATTTAAAATTAAGTCCTTTCTGAAATTTTCTTTTATACGTTTAAAGATACATTTTTTTCATTAATGTTAAAGTATTTTTTTTAAATTTTGCGCTAAAAGAATCTTAGAAAACTTACCTAACCTTATTATAACAAGAGCAATTTATTTTAGCCTAACCCAACTAAATATATTTTAGAGTTGTTTACAATAATTTAATACTAAACAAACCCAGTGAAATATATTTTTTTCGTTAGGTTCAGAATGATTTTGGCGAAATTATTGTATACACAAATTTTCACTTGTCCTATATGGGAAGATGAGCGTTGCTATTTAAGCCAAGATAGCAAGTTCTGCCTATTCGGCACGACATATATATATATATATATATATATATATATATATATATATATATATATATATATATATATATATATATATATATACATATATATATATATATATATGTATGTATATATATATATATATATATATATATATATATATTTATATAAATATATATATATATATATATATAAAAGACTGTTGAGTATAGTTCTGGATGTTCATGTTTTTATAGGGGCCACAGATATATCAGATCACTTTCTAGTTGTAGCTACACCGAGAGTAAAAGGTAGATGGGATACAAGGAGAATAGAAGCATCAGGGAAGAGAGAGGTGAAGGTTTATAAACTAAAAGAGGAGGCAGTTAGGGTAAGATATAAACAGCTATTGGAGGATAGATGGGCTAATGAGAGCATAGGCAATGGGGTCGAAGAGGTATGGGGTAGGTTTAAAAATGTAGTGTTAGAGTGTTCAGCAGAAGTTTGTGGTTACAGGAAAGTGGGTGCAGGAGGGAAGAGGAGCGATTGGTGGAATGATGATGTAAAGAGAGTAGTAAGGGAGAAAAAGTTAGCATATGAGAAGTTTTTACAAAGTAGAAGTGATGCAAGGAGGGAAGAGTATATGGAGAAAAAGAGAGAAGTTAAGAGAGTGGTGAAGCAATGTAAAAAGAGAGCAAATGAGAGAGTGGGTGAGATGTTATCAACAAATTTTGTTGAAAATAAGAAAAAGTTTTGGAGTGAGATTAACAAGTTAAGAAAGCCTAGAGAACAAATGGATTTGTCAGTTAAAAATAGGAGAGGAGAGTTATTAAATGGAGAGTTAGAGGTATTGGGAAGATGGAAGGAATATTTTGAGGAATTGTTAAATGTTGATGAAGATAGGGAAGCTGTGATTTCGTGTATAGGGCAAGGAGGAATAACATCTTGTAGGAGTGAGGAAGAGCCAGTTGTGAGTGTGGGGGAAGTTCGTGAGGCAGTAGGTAAAATGAAAGGGGGTAAGGCAGCCGGGATTGATGGGATAAAGATAGAAATGTTAAAAGCAGGTGGGGATATAGTTTTGGAGTGGTTGGTGCAATTATTTAATAAATGTATGGAAGAGGGTAAGGTACCTAGGGATTGGCAGAGAGCATGCATAGTTCCTTTGTATAAAGGCAAAGGGGATAAAAGAGAGTGCAAAAATTATAGGGGGATAAGTCTGTTGAGTGTACCTGGTAAAGTGTATGGTAGAGTTATAATTGAAAGAATTAAGAGTAAGACGGAGAATAGGATAGCAGATGAACAAGGAGGCTTTAGGAAAGGTAGGGGGTGTGTGGACCAGGTGTTTACAGTGAAACATATAAGTGAACAGTATTTAGATAAGGCTAAAGAGGTCTTTGTGGCATTTATGGATTTGGAAAAGGCGTATGACAGGGTGGATAGGGGGGCAATGTGGCAGATGTTGCAAGTGTATGGTGTAGGAGGTAGGTTACTGAAAGCAGTGAAGAGTTTTTACGAGGATAGTGAGGCTCAAGTTAGAGTATGTAGGAAAGAGGGAAATTTTTTCCCAGTAAAAGTAGGCCTTAGACAAGGATGTGTGATGTCACCGTGGTTGTTTAATATATTTATAGATGGGGTTGTA
The DNA here is from genome assembly GCF_038502225.1 of Cherax quadricarinatus. NCBI lineage: Eukaryota > Metazoa > Arthropoda > Malacostraca > Decapoda > Parastacidae > Cherax > Cherax quadricarinatus. Next base: position 25,843,212 of record NC_091342.1, on the reverse strand, counting down.
AGAGAAGTAAATGCGAGGGTCTTGGCAAGAGGCGTGGAGTTAAAAGATAAAGAATCACACACAAAGTGGGAGTTGTCACAGCTGCTCTTTGCTGATGACACTGTGCTCTTGGGAGATTCAGAAGAGAAGCTGCAGAGATTGGTGGATGAATTTGGTAGGGTGTGCAAAAGAAGAAAATTAAAGGTGAATACAGGAAAGAGTAAGGTTATGAGGATAACAAAAAGATTAGGTGATGAAAGATTGAATATCAAATTGGAGGGAGAGAGTATGGAGGAGGTGAACGTATTCAGATATTTGGGAGTGGACGTGTCAGCGGATGGGTCTATGAAAGATGAGGTGAATCATAGAATTGATGAGGGAAAAAGAGTGAGTGGTGCACTTAGGAGTCTGTGGAGACAAAGAACTTTGTCCTTGGAGGCAAAGAGGGGAATGTATGAGAGTATAGTTTTACCAACGCTCTTATATGGGTGTGAAGCATGGGTGATGAATGTTGCAGCGAGGAGAAGGCTGGAGGCAGTGGAGATGTCATGTCTGAGGGCAATGTGTGGTGTGAATATAATGCAGAGAATTCGTAGTTTGGAAGTTAGGAGGAGGTGCGGGATTACCAAAACTGTTGTCCAGAGGGCTGAGGAAGGGTTGTTGAGGTGGTTCGGACATGTAGAGAGAATGGAGCGAAACAGAATGACTTCAAGAGTGTATCAGTCTGTAGTGGAAGGAAGGCGGGGTAGGGGTCGGCCTAGGAAGGGTTGGAGGGAGGGGGTAAAGGAGGTTTTGTGTGCGAGGGGCTTGGACTTCCAGCAGGCATGCGTGAGCGTGTTTGATAGGAGTGAATGGAGACAAATGGTTTTTAATACTTGACGTGCTGTTGGAGTGTGAGCAAAGTAACATTTATGAAGGGATTCAGGGAAACCGGCAGGCCGGACTTGAGTCCTGGAGATGGGAAGTACAGTGCCTGCACTCTGAAGGAGGGGTGTTAATGTTGCAGTTTAAAAACTGTCGTGTAAAGCACCCTTCTGGCAAGACAGTGATGGAGTGAATGATGGTGAAAGTTTTTCTTTTTCGGGCCACCCTGCCTTGGTGGGAATCGGCCGGTGTGATAATAAAAATAAAAAAATATATATATATATATACATATATATATATATATATATATATATATATATGTATATATATATATATATATATATATGTATATATATATATATATATATATATATATATATATATATATATATATATATATATATATAGGTAGTAGGTTGGTAGACAGCAACCACCCAGGGAAGTACTACCGTCCTGCCAGATGACTGTGAAACAGAAACCTGTAACTGTTTTGCATGATGGTAGGATTGCTGGTGTCTTTTTCTGTCTCATAAACACGCTAGATAACAGGGATATCTTGCTACTCCAACTTACACTTTGGTCACACTTCACAGACACGCACATGCATATATATATATATATACATACATCTAGGTTTTTCTCCTTTTTCTACATAGCTCTTGTTCTTCTTTATTTCTTCTATTGTCCATGGGGAAGTGGAAAAGAATCTTTCCTCCGTAAGCCATGCGTGTCGTATGAGGCGACTAAAATGCCGTTAGCAATGGGCTAGTAACCCCTTCTCCTGTAGACATTTACTAAAAAAGAGAAGAAGAAAAACTTTATAAAACTGGGATGCTTGAATGTGCGTGGATGTAGTGCAGATGACAAGAAACAGATGATTGCTGATGTTATGAATGAAAAGAAGTTGGATGTCCTGGCCCTAAGCGAAACAAAGCTGAAGGGGGTAGGGGAGTTTCGGTGGGGGGAAATAAATGGGATTAAATCTGGAGTATCTGAGAGAGTTAGAGCAAAGGAAGGGGTAGCAGTAATGTTGAATGATCAGTTATGGAAGGAGAAAAGAGAATATGAATGTGTAAATGCAAGAATTATGTGGATTAAAGTAAAGGTTGGATGCGAGAAGTGGGTCATAATAAGCGTGTATGCACCTGGAGAAGAGAGGAATGCAGAGGAGAGAGAGAGATTTTGGGAGATGTTAAGTGAATGTATAGGAGCTTTTGAACCAAGTGAGAGAGTAATTGTGGTAGGGGACCTGAATGCTAAAGTAGGAGAAACTTTTAGAGAGGGTGTGGTAGGTAAGTTTGGGGTGCCAGGAGTAAATGATAATGGGAGCCCTTTGATTGAACTTTGTATAGAAAGGGGTTTAGTTATAGGTAATACATATTTTAAGAAAAAGAGGATAAATAAGTATACAAGATATGATGTAGGGCGAAATGACAGTAGTTTGTTGGATTATGTATTGGTAGACAAAAGACTGTCGAGTAGACTTCAGGATGTACATGTTTATAGAGGGGCCACAGATATATCAGATCACTTTCTAATTGTAGCTACACTGAGAGTAAAAGGTAGATGGGATACAAGGAGAATAGAAGCATCAGGGAAGAGAGAGGTGAAGGTTTATAAACTAAAAGAGGAGGCAGTTAGGGAAAGATATAAACAGCTATTGGAGGATAGATGGGCTAATGAGAGCATAGGCAATGGGGTCGAAGAGGTATGGGGTAGGTTTAAAAATGTAGTGTTAGAGTGTTCAGCAGAAGTTTGTGGTTACAGGAAAGTGGGTGCAGGAGGGAAGAGGAGCGATTGGTGGAATGATGATGTAAAGAGAGTAGTAAGGGAGAAAAAGTTAGCATATGAGAAGTTTTTACAAAGTAGAAGTGATGCAAGGAGGGAAGAGTATATGGAGAAAAAGAGAGAGGTTAAGAGAGTGGTGAAGCAATGTAAAAAGAGAGCAAATGAGAGAGTGGGTGAGATGTTATCAACAAATTTTGTTGAAAATAAGAAAAAGTTTTGGAGTGAGATTAACAAGTTAAGGAAGCCTAGAGAACAAGTGGATTTGTCAGTTAAAAATAGGAGAGGAGAGTTATTAAATGGAGAGTTAGAGGTATTGGGAAGATGGAGGGAATATTTTGAGGAATTGTTAAATGTTGATGAAGATAGGGAAGCTGTGATTTCGTGTACAGGGCAAGGAGGAATAACATCTTGTAGGAGTGAGTGTGAGGGAAGGTCGTGAGGCAGTAGGTAAAATGAAAGGGGGTAAGGCAGCCGGGATTGATGGGATAAAGATAGAAATGTTAAAAGCAGGTGGGGATATAGTTTTGGAGTGGTTGGTGCAATTATTTAATAAATGTATGGAAGAGGGTAAGGTACCTAGGGATTGGCAGAGAGCATGCATAGTTCCTTGGTATAAAGGCAAAGGGGACAAAAGAGAGTGCAAAAATTATAGGGGGATAAGTCTGTTGAGTATACCTGGTAAAGTGTATGGTAGAGTTATTATTGAAAGAATTAAAAGTAAGACTGAGAATAGGATAGCAAATGAACAAGGAGGCTTTAGGAAAGGTAGGGGGTGTGTGGACCAGGTGTTTACAGTGAAACATATAAGTGAACAGTATTTAGATAAGGCTAAAGAGGTCTTTGTGGCATTTATGGATTTGGAAAAGGCGTATGACAGGGTGGATAGGGGGGCAATGTGGCAGATGTTGCAGGTGTATGGTGTAGGAGGTAGGTTACTGAAAGCAGTGAAGAGTTTTTACGAGGATAGTGAGGCTCAAGTTAGAGTACATAGGAAAGAGGGAAATTATTTCCCAGTAAAAGTAGGCCTTAGACAGGGATGTGTGATGTCACCGTGGTTGTTTAATATATTTATAGATGGGGTTGTAAGAGAAGTAAATGTAGTGGAAGGAAGGCGGGGTAGGGGTCGGCCTAGGAAAGGTTGGAGGGAGGGGGTAAAGGAGGTTTTGTGTGCGAGGGGCTTGGACTTCCAGCAGGCGTGCGTGAGCGTGTTTGATAGGAGTGAATGGAGACGAATGGTTTGTAATACTTGACGTGCTGTTGGAGTGTGAGCAAAGTAACACTTATGAAGGGGTTCAGGGAAACCGGCAGGCCGGACTTGAGTCCTGGAGATGGGAAGTACAGTGCCTGCACTCTGAAGGAGGGGTGTTAATGTTGCAGTTTAAAAACTGTAGTGTAAAGCACCCTTCTGGCAAGACAGTGATGGAGTGAATGATGGTGAAAGTTTTTCTTTTTCGGGCCACCCTGCCTTGGTGGGAATCGGTCAGTGTGATAATAAAAATAATATATATACATATATATATATATATATATATATATATATATATATATATATATATATATATAAACACACCACCTAATAATGTGGGTGGTGTCTACAATGTCCCATGCAATATATAACATCTTGTTAAGACCGTCGCGAACGTAGATATTTAACATGTTAGGTCTGTCATGACCGTCGTTATAACCCACCCAGCTACTACTGCATACAGGTATAGTAATGCAACAGGTGGTCAAGGTGGTGTGCTGCAATACAGACTGCAGCCTGAGCGATATAACATCTCTAGTAAGGCAGTAGTCAAGGGGGTTCATTTAGATATGGATGCACATGTGTGATCATCTTAGGATAGCCCAAAGGAGAGGGAGAGTGACCTGTTGAGGTCTTAACCCGTCTAGGTACAGCGGTAATGGTACACATAGATGATTGCAACATGTTGATTGTAACTAGTTTAGTGAATTTATTGAATTAGGTTGATAATAATATTATAATGATAATGCTAATAATAATGGTATTAGCGGATAATAGTGGATAATAATGAGAGTAAAGGTGTTAAAAAATCAGGAATTGCCTGGTTATTATAAGAAAGAAAAACTGAATAGGAGAATTCCCATAGGCATATTAATTGACACTGAGAGTATTTCCTGAATATTCTGGAACACCGGTTGACAAAATGAGGGATTTATTCCCTCTATTTCATTAGTAAGAAGGTTGTTCATATTAACTGCATTCTGTATGCAAAAGCTTAGGGCTGGCTATTAACTATCTCCTAGTTATTTCATCTCATGCTATCTGCAAACTGAGGGGCCAATCCCATATTGGGTGGGGTGTGGGGGGGGGGGACCGGTGTGTGGTTGGCATTACCCTGGCTTCTCTCCTTCAGTCATATTGTCTAGTGCCACCGCGTTACCATACTCGGAAAAACTTACCCTATTTCTCCTGTTTCTGCCGTTGCAACATTACACAGCTCCTGATGACGCACTGAAAAGTGTGAAAGTACTTGAGCTAAAGATTTTCAACCCCCGTGGCTTGTCTTGCATTATGGTGCCCCGTGGCTTGGTGACAAAAGCTATCGCTTCACACGGTCAGGGTCCGGGTTCGATTCCCGGCGAAGGGATGGAAACATCGGACGTGTTTCCTTACACCGGTTGTCTATGTTTACCCATCAGTAAAATGGGTACCTGGGTGTTAGTCGATTGGTGTGGGTCGCATCCTGGGACAAAACTGACCTAATTTGCCCGAAATATTCTGCATCTCTACATGCGACTTTCTAAATAGTAGTAAGTCATTGATGTCAGCTAGGACTGTATACCTTGTACATGTACTTGTAGTAAATAAAGATATTATTATTATTATTATTATTGTTATTGTTGTTAAGATCGCCTGCCTGTGATTGTTATGCATATATGCATATATATATATATATATATACACACACACACACACATATATATATATATATATATATATATATATATATATATATATATATATATATATATATATATATATATATATATATATATATATATATATATATATATATATATATATATATATATATATATATATGCAATAAGATCACAGTAAACAGGTGATTTCAGAATATGCAAAACAACCACTCTGAAAGAATAGAGAAATTCCAAGCGCTTTCGTGACTACTCACATTATCATAGTTCCTTGATAATGTGAGTAGTCACGAAAGCGCTTGGAATTTCTCTATTCTTTCAGAGTGGTTTTTTTTGCACACACACACACACATATATATATATATATATATATATATATATATATATATATATATATATATATATATATATATATATATATATATATATATATATATATATATATATATATAATAATAATAATAATAATAATAATATATGTATATAATAATAATAATAATAATAATAATAATAATAATAAACAGAGAGAAGTAATGTTACGTACTGTGCTGAATAATGTAAACCAGAAACAGTCTTTAATATTATATCCACATTCAAGATTCTTTAGAAAATATTTTGAAAGAATGTATTAATGTTATAATACGTAGATGAAAAATATTATACATAGCTTTCAGCTATTGTAATATTAATACATTCTTCTAAAATATATTCTTAACCAAATATGATTGTGTGTATAATATTAAAGACTGCTTCTAATTTTCATTATTATTATTATTATTATTATTATTATTATTATTATTATTATTATTATTATTATTATTATTATTATCATTATCTAGTTTGTATATCCTCTTTCACCGATCCTTTGCAACTTGTAAATGGGTTTTAAACCAAACTGCTTAAGAAAATTCTTCCTGATCTAGCTAAATGTTGCAGATGAGTGGATGACGTTATATGTTTAATTTCCAAGAATATAGATATATACCAATTCCTGCTTAAATTAAGTGGTTTAGTTCCATTCATACAGTTTACCGTTGAATTTGAACAGAATATCTCCTTGACATTATTAGATGTTTTAATTATTAAAAGGATTCGTGATATTAAATTAAAAATTTACAGACTACCAACGAATAGCTAATCTTACATGCAGTATTATTGATCATATCATGAGAGATTTAAATGTTACGTGTTCTCCTTCATGTTCTTGAGACTCGACGTATTTATAACCCATAGATGAGGATATAGTGAAGATTTATAAAATATTGTTTGATCTAAATTATCACGAAATTTTCATTGACAATTTTTTTAAAATAGCCAGAGGTACATTTTACAAGCCTAAAAAGAAACATAGACCACATTCAACCAAGAATATGTTGGTTCTACTATATCATGAAAACTTCTCTATATACCTTCACTACATAAAAACTTCACCATTCAAGCTGCATTTAAAAATCTTGATATAATAAAAGACTTTGATTAAGAATTCCCCCTGAAATGCTGTCTATAAAATTCTCTGTATAAAATTCTAACTGGAAGACTCGAGGTAAGATTACAGCTACATAAATACACCGTTAGAACTAGGCAATAATCTAATGCTCTCTTAAACTTGTCAGAGATTTTACACTACTCTGTTGATTTTGAAAAGGTCAGGAAAGTTGTATCAAGCATATCCATTATGGAAGTTAATATAATGAAGTCGAGTTTTATTAAAAATAGTACTGACAACAGTTTGCATATTAATCGAGGATAGTACATATTAAATTTATTTATAATGTACAGAACTGGTAAGGATTTTAAGCGGTGTTGGCAAAACTTACCTTTGCGTGGCATGTGTCCTAACTAAAAAAAACTTCGCAATAATGGAAAGGAATTGCCTCGATCAGTAAGGTCATATCTACCACTACTTCCTTTTCTACCTCTCCTGTCTCCGTCTCTGTTCAGCTCGCTCCTTCACTCTTTTGTGTTTGTCTGACTTTGCAAATGGTCCAAGTCGGTCCGAAATGCCGTCGTAAACTCCTCTCTCCGATGTATGTGTTATTTGCATATTTTTTAAATTATATTTTGTTTTATTGCTTTTACTGCTGCTAGATAATGTGAGAAATCACGACAGTGCAAAAATGTCATGGTAGGATAAGCCCAATAGCTCTAGCCCTTTCGGTCTCTCAATAGACCGTCATTTGAAGCTAACACTTGAGATGACTCGGAATAGATAACTGAGGAAAGAATTGTGAGACTGAGCCACTGCTTTGTCATTCCAAACAAAGAAGAGAACACAGGAAATGACAGAAGCACCACGAGCGACCAAGGAGGAGTTAAAAGTTTAAAGAGAAAATTAAAGAAAATGGAAAAAAGCTTAAACGTTCATTACTCTATATAACACAACTAATTTTCCTTGATTTAATTACTATTTGGTGATTGGTTTGAAAGCTTTAGGCTCACTAAGCCGCTAGATTTATTTAAACAAAGTTAACGGAAATCACATGAACATTTGGACATGGGAGCTTGGGGAATGCTTATCACATCTCGTCATACAGGGAAAATCTACTCTGTTTCGTCTTTCTAAGGAAATATAATCAATTCAGGAACACTACAAGTTGTCTTAAGGAGTGAGAAGAGGATCGTGTTAGAAGTTTGATGTATTTCGGTCTCTGTGGGAGCCATCTTTTATAACACTAATGCAGTTAAATATTTGTGCTAAAAATCTGACATGAATCAAAATTATTCACTAGTTATCATAGGGAAAATAATATCCCAATGTATTCAGTAAAGGAACCTTATGAGGATGTTTCGGTCAATCCGGGACCATTATCAAGTCACATTTTAGGTAATGATGATGATAATATATTCGACAGAAAAGAAGTCCTGGCACAGGTTTTTTCCAGATGGTAACTCGTCATTAGCTCCCGAAGGAGTGTCGGAGTTTATAGAAGTTATGTACCGTTTACAGTCCTTAGGCAAGGGCAGCCCTGTGACAAGGGCGCGGTTAGTCTTCTTTGGGTCACGTGGAGTATTGTTTGAAGCCCTATGGCAGGGGCAGTCCTGTGACAAGGGTGCTGTAACTCTTCAGCTCAAGTGGTGTAGCAGTTAGCTACCATCGTGGTAGACATCATGTAGCTGGGTGCACAACATGTCTTCAGTTCAAATGGAGTCTTGGGTCCTGTGTGAACGATAGAGTAATTCATCTCCAACTCAACAGACTCGTCTGCTACTTTCACCACTCACACAAAGCTCGCAGGGAGTAGCAGAGGTGCTGGCGTAAGAGGAGTCTGGGTTAAATCTCCGGTATCTCAGGGCCGGTGGCAGCGTTGTATGACCTTAGTGGGTTTAAGCGCTTCCTTTTTATTATAATTATAATAATAATCAGGGCCAGTGTCTTCGCTGGTATGAGACTCAACTCTCTAAAGCTCTCCTCGAAGTGAGCCATTCCTGGCACTCGCTTTGGAGGTCTTCGGTGAGAAAAGTAGAGATCTAAATACAATGTGGTATAGAGTACGAGAAGAAGGGAGTGGTAACAGTACTAGTAGTAGAAGCAGCAGTAGTAGTAGTAGTGGTGGTGGTGGTGGTAGTAGTAGCTGAAGTAGTGGTGTGAATGTAGAGTTAGCGGAAGTAGTTGTATTAGTAGTAAATAAAGAAGAAGTGGCAGTTGTAGAAATGAGGTGGTAGTAGTAGTAGTAGTAGTAATAGTAGTAATAGTGGTAGTAGAAGTAATAGTATAGAATGTAGCAGTAGTGATGAAAGAGTTTGTTGAGATAGTAGAAGTAGTGCAAAAATGCAAAAGAACAGAGGAGCACTGCATGAGATCTACTGGCCCACGCTGAGCTGGGCTAGTGATAGCGTAATGAAATTGAATTACCTTTCAAGCTTTAGGGGATTCATGTATCTGAACACTCCAACATCTGTTCCCAAGGAGGCAGAGAACAACAGCAGTCAAATGATCAAAGCTAGGAAAGAAAAAGAAGCAAGACAGATGAACGTCAGCAGACAGATAAGGCAAAGATAACGCAGGAGACAGGCCAAGAGGAAAGGAGATGAGGCAAAGGTTAGGTCACTTGACGAGTTTTCTGAAGACTAAAGAAACTTAAAATGAGAAAGGCAAGCATCTACAGAAGCAAATGTAAGACCAAAATTCATGATAAAATTTTTTAAACAAGTTATGATTCGACAAGAAGGCATCTTTGAAAGCTTGAACGGCAGACGATTTTAGCAGAGGACCAGTTAATGGGATGGATGTCATTTCTGACGTGACACAAAAGAGCACTGTTGATGCCCAAAAGGTTAACTCATTTGCTTGTGCTCTTTAAGTCTGTTAAGGGATAGACCAGTTTCACCAAAATATTGCAGAGGACAAGAAGACACAGGAATCATCAGTGACAAGAGAAGTTTAAATAAGATTAATTTGATGAAAAACAAGATAGATATCTAGAGAACTGAGTGTGAAGTGGTATATTATGTATAATACTTAATATGTAGTCAGCCTTGTATTTTTTTCTGCATTAATGTGTAAGTTCTACGATTCATCACATCTACGATTAATGCTTGAGACTGACATCTATTAAGACCATGTTTTAAATTTATGGGTAGTTTCAAATTTTTGGGTAGTTTCAAATTTAGGTTGGATAAATATATGAGTGAGAGGGGTTGGATTTGATTGGAACTTGCAAATGAGTGGATAGAGTTATCAGAGATTATTTCTTGGGTAGCATTAAAAATTGGGTTGGGCAAATGTTTTGTAAGTGGGATGGATTGTAAAGGACCTGCCTAGTATGGGCCAACAGGCCTGCTGCAGTGATCCTCCTTTCTTATGTTCTTATGAAATATAGTTTTATTCTATTATTACTAACCGTTTCTTTATATGCTTAAGCAATATTTAATAAGGAATTTTTACGGTTTATCATCCTCTTGTAATTTCTACGGTCTTTATTGCTAACGCGATTTTCTCATATTCCAAAACCCAAATGCAGTGATTATACTGCATTAGAAACCCCAAACAATGGTTACCACATCTGGTGAGATGTTATTATCGACAAAGCTCCCACGTCCATATGCCTGTATGTCTTCTCTTGACATATTTTACGTAAAGTCCACGGCTTAATGAATAATATGCTTGCATACCAATTATCAAATAGTTATGAGGTGAAGGAAATTAGTAGCTTGGTGCTCCTGTCCAATTCTGTGCTCTCCAGCTCTCTGCTTTGTTTGGAATGAAAAAGCAGTGGCTTGAATCCCTGATTTCTTACCATTAATATCTATTTGGACTCCTCCCAAATATCAGCTCCTGATGACCGTCCATTGAGGGACCGAAAGGCCTACAGTTATTGAGTTTATATTACGCATCTATTGGTTGCTGAGGTATTATAGCTCGAGGGAAACGAACTCTCGAGACCAGGAAGAATATATCCAGTTTTTTTAAACGTTTCGGAGACTTCTTCCTCCATCATCAGAATCTGGATTGTATTACTATATACTGAAAATATTTTAAAATAATATCAGTAGTACAAGTATTATATATGAGGTTTTCTGTGATCTCATTATCTTTTAACAACCTGCTGTTGTGGTAAACTTTGTGGTAAACTATTGAATATATAATGAGTTGTGATAATGAAGAAGAAAACTATAGAGAGAATGAAGACAAAAGTGGAAGAATAAAAAAATGTGAAAAGAGAACGGAAGAGAAAAATATTAAAAAAAAAATGAAAGAATAATAATACAAAGCGAATTAAAAATGAAAATACATGAAAGAAAGGGAAAAGACTAATTAAAACCGACAAAAGGGGTGATGTCGTAGCTGGACTTAAAAAAAATATTTAAAAAGCAGAGGGCAAAACTTCTCTCTCGGGTTCATTTCGCCCTCGCACTTTTCTAAACTTTTTTCCTCTCTTTCACTTGTATTTTATGACTCCCAGGAAACCACTCCTGGCCATCCTTAAAAAATGTATTTCTGAATACGATCTCTCTTTTTAATAGAGATAAAGTGATACTTAAAGACAGATAGACAAACAGACAGACAAACAGACAGAAAGACAGAGGCATGTTAGGAGATTGTAAAGAGTTAACAGGAAATCTTTCCGTCAGTTGAATCTGTTGTGAAAACGAGTTTTCTGTTTATGTTACTGATGTAAACAAAAAAAGGCTGGTGCTACAGACGTGACCAGAAATTACCGTCTGTTACTGTAACAAACTAAACTACCATTTTACTGTCACAGGCTAAACTACCCTCTGTTTTACTGTTACAGGCTAAACTACCCTCTATTTTACTGTTACAGGCAAAACTACAATCTGTTTTCCTGTTAAAGGTTAAAGCAGCAATCTGTTTGCCTGTTATTTGCAAAAAGTAAAAAATAATAGTCTATTTTCTTGTTTAAGACAAATCTATCATCTGTTGTAGTGTTTCAGGTAAATCTATCGTCTATCTTGCTGTCACAGAGAGCACTACTGTTTTTTTACTGTTGTTAGCTTTTTGTTTGAGATTTTCAGCTGCAATACCTTTACCCTTCAAGGGTTGTATACCTGGAGAGGATTTCGGGGGATCAACGGCCCCGCGGCCCGGTCCATGACCAGGTCTCGCGATGGATCAGGCCCTGATCAAACAGACTGTTACTGCTGGCCTCATGCAATCCAACGTACGAACCACAGCCCGGCTGCTCAGGTACTGACTTTAGGTATCTGTCCAGCTCACCCTTGAAGACAGCCAGGGGTCTATTGGTAATCCCCCTTATGTATGCTGGGAATCAGTTGAACGATCTTGGGCCCTTGACATTTATTGTGCCTTGATGCTGGCGAAGGAATCGGGATTACCCAACTCATTTTATTATATTTAAACTGATTACTTGCCAGTACGCAGACGTTATATGACCCATTCTTCAGCGTTACCCTGTAAATGCAATAATTATATGTTTGGCGTTATGAATTGCTTCCATAATGATTAGCTGCCTTCTGGCCACTTTTATGCACTCATTTACCTGTGATAGCGTCTGATTATTATTATTATAATCAAGGGGGAAGCGCTAAACCCGGAGGATTATACAGCGCCTGGGGGGGGGGGATGTGGAAGGCATTCAGGCTTAATTCGGGGAACTGGAGCACAGATCCAATTCCCTAAATCAAGAGCCCCTCACCAACATCAAGGAACCTTCCTTGAGGGTTAGATAGCGTCTGAGAAAGAAAATAGCGAGGAACTGAAATGAATGTTTCCATGCATCTAGGTAAGAGGAAATAAACATGTAAGTAAACACAGTAGACGTGTGCTCATAAAATGTTCCTCTGTGTTTAGTCACTTGATCTTTTCTTTAAATTGTCGTAGTTTTTAAAAATCTACTAATAACCACCGTATTTTTCTTATTGAAGTGAAAACCTACGTTAGGTAAATCAGAGGTTGTTTAATCAACTATCGGGTCATCATGTTGACCAATATTCATGTCACCAGACACTTTCTCATACATTGCTTTTAACGTGCATTTGCAAAATATCATCAGATATCAAAAACATTATTTTTTAACACGATGAATTTTCACAGAAGCCATGCTGAGAAATTTAAATTATTTCCAGCCTTTTAAATGTCTTGTTCGCCAATTTATTGTTTCCATTAATTTAGCCGTACTGATTACGCTCTTGTTTACATTACGTTTATTTACACTATGCCCATTTAAGCTATGCTCGTTGACATCATGTTCATTTAGTCAGTACTAATTTATACTCTGTTCATTTACGCTGTGCTCGTTTTGAAAAACGTTCTTTACACCACGCTCGTTTATACTGCTCTTCTAAACTACTCTTGGTTGCATTAGTCTCGTTTACACCATGCTCATTTACCTAACCTACCATATATATATATATATATATATATATATTTATATATATATATATATATATATATATATATATATATATATATATATATATATATATATATATATACATATATATATATATATATATATATATATATATATATATATATATATATATATATATATATATTTATATATATATATATATATATATATATATAAAGGTAGTAGGTTGGTAGACAGCAACCACCCAGGGAAATACTACCGTCCTGCCAGATGACTGTGAAACAGAAACCTGTAACTGTTTTGTATGATGATAGGATTGCTGGTTTCTTTTTCTGTCTCATAAACACGCTAGATAACAGGGATATCTTGCTACTCCTACCTACACTTTGGTCACACTTCACAGACACGTACATGCATATATATATACATACATCTAGGTTTTTCTCCTTTTTCTAAATAGCTCTTATTCTTCTTTATTTCTTCTATTGTCCATGGGGAAGTGGAAAAGAATCTTTCCTCTGTAAGCCATGCGTGTCGTATGAGGCGACTAAAATGCCGGGAGCAATGGGCTAGTAACCCTATCTCCTGTAGACATTTACTAAAAAAGAGAAGAAGAAAAACTTTATAAAACTGGGATGCTTGAATGTGCGTGGATGTAGTGCGGATGACAAGAAACAGATGATTGCTGATGTCATGAATGGAAAGAAGTTGGATGTCCTGGCCCTAAGCGAAACAAAGCTGAAGGGGGTAGGGGAGTTTCGGTGGGGGGAAATAAATGGGATTAAATCTGGAGTATCTGAGAGAGTTAGAGCAAAGGAAGGGGTAGCAGTAATGTTGAAGGATCAGTTATGGAAGGAGAAAAGAGAATATGAATGTGTAAATTCAAGAATTATGAGGATTAAAGTAAAGGTTGGATGCGAAAAGTGGGTCATAATAAGCGTGTATGCACCTGGAGAAGAGAGGAATGTAGAGGAGAGAGAGAGATTTTGGGAGACGTTAAGTGAATGTATAGGAGCCTTTGAACCAAGTGAGAGAGTAATTGTGGTAGGGGATCTGAATGCTAAAGTAGGAGAAACTTTTAGAGAGGGTGTGGTAGGTAAGTTTGGGGTGCCAGGTGTAAATGATAATGGGAGCCCTTTGATTGAACTTTGTATAGAAAGGGGTTTAGTTATAGGTAATACATATTTTAAGAAAAAGAGGATAAATAAGTATACAAGATAAGATGTAGGGCGAAATGACAGTAGTTTGTTGGATTCTGTATTGGTAGATAAAAGACTGTTGAGTAGACTTCAGGATGTACATGTTTATAGAAGGGCCACAGATATGTCAGATCACTTTCTAGTTGTAGCTACACTGAGAGTAAAAGGTAGATGGGATACAAGGAGAATAGAAGCATCAGGGAAGAGAGAGGTGAAGGTTTATAAACTAAAAGAGGAGGCAGTTAGGGTAAGATATAAACAGCTATTGGAGGATAGATGGGCTAATGAGAGCATAGGCAATGGTGTCAAAGAGGTATGGGGTAGGTTTAAAAATGTAGTGTTAGAGTGTTCAGCAGAAGTTTGTGGTTACATGAAAGTGGGTGCGGGAGGGAAGAGGAGCAATTGGTGGAATGATGATGTAATGAGAGAAGTAAGGGAGAAAAAGTTAGCATATGAGAAGTTTTTACAAAGTAGAAGTGATGCAAGGAGGGAAGAGTATATGGAGAAAAAGAGAGAGGTTAAGTGAGTGGTGAAGCAATGTAAAAAGAGAGCAAATGAGAGAGTGGGTGAGATGTTATCAACAAATTTTGTTGAAAATAAGAAAAAGTTTTGGAGTGAGATTAACAAGTTAAGGAAGCCTGGAGAACAAATGAATTTGTCAGTTAAAAATAGGAGAGGAGAGTTATTAAATGGAGAGTTAGAGGTATTGGGAAGATAGAGGGAATATTTTGAGGAATTGTTAAATGTTGATGAAGATAGGGAAGCTGTGATTTCGTGCATAGGGCAAGGAGGAATAACATCTTGTAGGAGTGAGGAAGAGCCAGTTGTGAGTGTGGGGGAAGTTCGTGAGGCAGTAGGTAAAATGAAAGGGGGTAAGGCAGCTGGGATTGATGGGATAAAGATAGAAATGTTAAAAGCAGGTGGGGATATAGTTTTGAAGTGGTTGGTGCAATTATTTAATAAATGCATGGAAGGGGGTAAGGTACCTAGGGATTGGCAGAGAGCATGCATAGTTCCTTTGTAAAGGCAAAGGGGACAACAGAGAGTTCAAAAATTATAGGGGGATAAGTCTGTTGAGTATACCTGGTAAAGTGTATGGTAGAGTTATTATTGAAAGAATTAAGAGTAAGACGGAGAATAGGATAGCAGATGAATAAGGAGGCTTTAGGAAAGGTAGGGGATGTGTGGACCAGGTGTTTACAGTGAAACATATAAGTGAACAGTATTTAGATAAGGCTAAAGAGGTCTTCGTGGCATTTATGGACTTGGAAAAGGCGTATGACAGGGTGGATAGGGGCGCAATGTGGCAGATGTTGCAGGTGTATGGTGTAGGAGGTTGGTTACTGAAAGCAGTGAAGAGTTTTTACGAGGATAGTGAGGCTCAAGTTAGAGTATGTAGGAAAGAGGGAAATTATTTCCCAGTAAAAGTAGGCCTTAGACAAGGATGCGTGATGTCACCGTGGTTGTTTAATATATTTATAGATGGGGTTGTAAGAGAAGTAAATGCGAGGGTCTTGGCAATAGGCGTGGAGTTAAAAGATAAAGAATCAAACATAAAGTGGGAGTTGCCACAGTTGCTCTTTGCTGATGACACTGTGCTCTTGGAACATTCTGAAGAGAAGTTGCAGAGATTGGTGGATGAATTTGGTAGGGTGTGCAAAAGAAGAAAATTAAAAGTGAATACAGGAAAGAGTAAGGTTATGAGGGTAACAAAAAGATTAGGTGATGAAAGATTGGATATCAGATTGGAGGGAGAGAGTATGGAGGAGGTGAATGTATTCAGATATTTGGGAGTTGACGTATCAGCGGATGGGTCTATGAAAGATGAGGTGAATCATAGAATTGACGAGGGGAAAAGGGTGAGTGGTGCACTTAGGAGTCTGTGGAGACAAAGAACTTTGTCCTTGGAGGCAAAGAGGGGAATGTATGAGAGTATAGTTTTAGCAACGCTCTTATATGGGTGTGAAGCATGGGTGATGAATGTTGCAGCGAGGAGAAGGCTGGAGGCAGTGGAGATGTCATGTCTGAGGGCAATGTGTGGTGTGAATATAATGCAGAGAATTCGTAATTTGGAAGTTAGGAGGAGGTGCGGGATTACCAAAACTGTTGTCCAGAGGGCTGAGGAAGGGTTGTTGAGGTGGTTCGGACATGTAGAGAGAATGGAGCGAAACAGAGTGACTTCAAGAGTGTATCAGTCTGTAGCGGAAGGAAGGCGGGGTAGGGGTCGGCCTAGGAAAGGTTGGAGGGAGGGGGTAAAGGAGGTTTTTTGTGCGAGGGGCTTGGACTTCCTGCAGGCATGCGTGAGCGTGTTTGATAGGAGTGAATGGAGACAAATGGTTTTTAATACTTGACGTGCTGTTGGAGTGTGAGCAAAGTAACATTTATGAAGGGGTTCAGGGAAACCGGCAGGCCGGACTTGAGTCCTGGAGATTAATGTCCATTTTCATATTTGACAGTGTCCAAATATTGGTTATAAGTCTGAGACTCTTGTGGGCTCGGTTTATTTACATCAATACCTATCGCATCTAAATCCCACAACTTATCAACTGGTTCATTCATTTCTTCCAGTAATGATAATTTTTGCTGTGGTACATGATCAGCGGTTATTCTCGTAACTAGTACATTTTCCACTGAATCAATATCAGCTTCTTTCCCACTTTGAGAGGGGATGGGACCACATATCATGTGGCCTCCTGCTGTTTTCAGCAAGTGAACATCATGTTTACTTACTATATTTTGCACAAAACAGTGATAATAATCACTTCCAATGATTAAATCAATTGGACTAATAGTGTCCGTCTGTATGTCAGGACAGGCTAACTTGACCTTAGCTGCTTTCAGTGCTGCAACTGTTTCTTTTAATCCCTGGATCTGCACAGACTTAGGCAAATCATCTACTACCACAGTTTCTACTGTCTTTTTCCTGTTTCCTAGACCAACAGTGATTCTGGCTAGGTTATATGTCTGTTTACCAGAATTGTGGAAAAAACCAGCTATATCTAACTGTATTTTGGCATAGGGTTGTTTATTCAGTTTCTGCAACACTGTTCTTCTTATAAAGGACCTTTGTGAGCCTTGATCAAATAATGTTAGCACATTGGTTTTGTGTAATTTATTAGATAACTCAACTCGAGCTATCGGGAGAGCAGTTGCTTTAAACTTATCTCTCACATTTAATGCTGTTGTTTGTTGACTTCCTGATTCTGTGGAAGTCTGCTGCTGTTCAGCAAAAGTATTTGGGCATAATGCGGTATGATGCATACCCTTGCTAATTCAAAGCAATTAAGAGAACTTATCAAAGAAGATTTCGCTGAAACTGAAATTCCTGATTGCAACAATATGCTGGGACTTAATTGGAACACACAGGAAGATACTTTGAGTCTCAATAGGATAAACAATAAATCATGCAGTACACTCACTAAACGTAGTTTACTGTCAGAGGTATCACAATGTTTTGATCCTCTAGGACTCGTCTCACCAATTACCATAAAGGGTAAAATGCTTATGCAAGATGCATGGAAGCTCAAAATTGGATGGGATGAGAACTTGCCTCTAGAAATGAGTCAAGCATGGGATGAAATATCCAGGGAGTTTAAGCAACTTCATCAAATTACATTTCCCAGACAAATAGGTCAAGAGGGAAACAATTACATATTACATGTGTTCTGTGATGCGTCAACCAGAGGTTATGGCGCTGTAGCTTACATGAGTAAGGCCAGGGTAGCACCCTTGAAGGTCAGAACTATGTTGAGAAATGGCATTACCAGTTAAGTTTAAAGAGTTTATACGTAACTTAGAAAGACAGCTCATCGCCTGCCCAGCCGCCCCTGCAGACGAGGTCTTGAGAAGCTGTCGAAGTCATCTCTCAACGGGCTGTAAAGAGTTATAATTGGTAAGATTATAAATTACCCCTAGGGGGTGTTATGTCAGCATATTTCATTCACTGATTGCTGATAAATTACGTACTTGTTTGGACTCAAAAGTCCGCCCCTTACTGCCGACTATAGGTTGATTACAAACTCCTTGCGACTCAAGAACTGCGCAGTCCCCCGTACTACAAGAAATTCATAACCTACCTAGCTCTTGTAGCGTGAGCTATGGTGTTCTCCACACCTTCGACAGATATCGGTGACTTGATAGAAGCTGAAGTGTCCTTGGATGTCCACGTCTTCCATAGTCTAGGAATACGCACACTGGTACACTGTTCCACAAGATTTGTCTTTATTGTTCACAATCTTATCACTAAAGAAGCTGATCACACTTCTCTTAAGTGTTTATTGTGGTTTATGAGATACTTTGTTCACACTAACGCACAGATCGTTCTTTGTTGGTTATCCTGGCGTCAGTGTCACTCTCAGTAGAGTCAAAAGTAATCTGAAGACGCCACAGCGCCCCATGCCGTCACTCCCCAAAAACAAAGAAAAAGCTGACCTAGTACTTTTGCTTCCTTGCTACTTCCTCGATGAAGTAAAGCAGAATGTTTGATTCTTGCTGTCTTAAGCATAGACAACAATGTCCACTATCTTTACTATGGTAATAAAGAGGGAGCAGGATTTTCCTTAATTGTCCTGCTAAAGTAAGAGATGCACTGTCTCTTATTAAACTACACTTTGCAACACTGGACAGCAAGGAGCAGCGGTCAACTTGACCACGTCGCATACTCGTACGGCATCTGTGATCAATTACTCACTGTAGCAGTAAACAAGATGCTTGCCCCTTCTGAGAGGGCTGGGCCCCTCAGGGCTGAAAGGGGCTCAAGGGGCTGAAGGGGGCTGATACCCCCCTCCTGGAGAAAATTTCTCCACACTGGGGGGCGGCAGAGGTTCGCTGCAGGTGAACTATTCATCACTTAACATTAATTTAATTTTCTCACTCGCCACCACTGCTTCTTGTCTTTTCTGAACAGCTTTAGTCTGTGTGGTTTCTGGAGAATCACTAATTTTGTTTTCAACACTGTGTAATTCTAATGGTACTAGTTTATTTATTGTCCGCTTATTCACTACACCTTTGCTCAAAACATCAACTGTCCTGATGATTCCATTTGCATCAGGATATATGGTCACAATTTTTCCATGTGGCCATTGGGACCTCGGACCATCATTGTCAATAATTACTATGTCACCAGATCTTAAGGACTTATGATTTTCAGGAACACCAGCTCCATAGAAGTGTTCTCTCAATGAGGTGAGATAGTCTTCTCGCCAAATTTTCTCCCAACGTTCAATCACTTTATTAAGGTGTTTGAATGTACGTCTGAGTTGCTCAGGTTCGAAAAAAGAAGGATCCTCTATGATTTCTTTATCATTCATGGGAGGAACAGGTTCGAGCCTTCTGCCATGGAGTAAATGAGATGGACTTAACACTTCTAAATTGTCTAGATCATCGGTAACATAAGTTAGAGGTCTGTTGTTGATTCTATTTTCTATTTCAGTCACAACTGTACGGAATTCTTCTAAGTCGATTCTCTGGCGATGAAGAGTCTTCCTTAAACAACGTTTCACAATGCCGATCATTCTTTCATAAAATCCGCCGTGCCATGGAGATTTAGGAGGAATGTATCTCCAACGACAACTGCGTTGATTCAGCATCTGTTGTACTTCTGGTTGATCAAAGATCTTGCTTATATAAGCAGCACCAGCAACAAAGTTCGTTGCATTATCTGAAATCATCAGTCTGGGACATGCCCTTCTGGCTGCAAACCTTCTGAATAATTTGATAAAGGTTTCAGCAGACATGTTAGTGGCTACTTCTAGATGTACTGCTCTAGTCGTAGCACAAGTGAACAAACAGATGTACACCTTGATGGGAACTTTGTCAACTGTTTTTGTTAAAATTATTGGTCCAGTGTAATCTACACCTGTCACCTCAAATGGAGTGACATGACAAACTCTTTCAGAGGGATATGGAGGTGGACCTGGATGCTGACATACTCGCATATCGTAGTGACGACAAGTAATACAGTCCTTTATTTGTTTTTTCACACTTTGTCGACCTTGAGGTATCCAGTAGGATTGTCGTATATGACAAAGTGTGTCAGCTACCCCACCATGTAACACGTTACTGTGGGCGTTTTGCACAATCAGTTTTGTTAGCCAATGATTCTTGGGGATCAATATTGGATGTATGGCTTCTTTAGGTAGTGAAGAATTATGAATTCTTCCTCGACATCTTATAATCTTTTCTGAGTCGAGATAAAGTCCTAAAGAATTAATCATGACAGGTTTCTTTGGGGATTTATCTTGTGTTTCTAGAAATTTATATTATGTAGAGAAAACATCTTTCTGTACTAGTTTCATCCAGTATTTAATGGGTTCAAGACATTCATAATCAGGTTTTATTCCTTTAATGAATTTATGGACAAGAGCTGTAACTCTTAAGAGTTTACCCAAAGATGAGTATTTAGATCCATCAATGACTATTTCTGTTGTGTCTGCAGTATTTACACAACTTATTTCTGCTGTGTTCAAGCAGACTGTTTCTTCTGGCATAATGTGAGCTTTTTGCTGAGGCCAGTTATTTTCATTAGAAAGCCAGTTCGGTCCCTGGAGCCATAATTTATTATCCACAAATTTCTTGAGTGGGACACCACGTGACAACATGTCAGCTGGATTCTCTTGGGTAGAGACGTGGAGAAAGAGATAATCTCT
Organism: Cherax quadricarinatus; assembly: GCF_038502225.1. Classification (NCBI taxonomy): domain Eukaryota; kingdom Metazoa; phylum Arthropoda; class Malacostraca; order Decapoda; family Parastacidae; genus Cherax; species Cherax quadricarinatus. The sequence continues at coordinate 25,822,038 of NC_091342.1, read as the reverse complement.
CTGCATCTCTTTTATTTCTGCTACTCTGTTCTGTACATAGACCAACTTACTCTTATTATTTCTTAACCACTGGAGAACTGCTTCATTATCACTCCAGATCACGGTTTTCTCAATAGTGAGATGATCAAGTACTTTGTTGAGATAGACAGCTAATTTTGTACCTACATAGAGTGCTGTCAGTTCCCTTCTTCGAGTTTGGAGCAGTGGATGCAGGGTGCCATCCCCCGTTTTCTTGTTGGGTGAGTCACCCAGCTCCCGTTTTCTTTGGGTGAACGCTGGGTGAGCGCCCGTTTTCTTTTGGCTGCCATTACAATATATATATATATATATATATATATATATATATATATATATATATATATATATATATATATATATATATATATATATATATATAGAGGGGCCACAGATATATCAGATCACTTTCTAGTTGTAGCAACTGAGAGTAAAAGGTAGATGGGATACAAGGAGAATAGAAGCATCAGGGAAGAGAGAGGTGAAGGTTTATAAACTAAAAGAGGAGGCAGTTAGGGTAAGATATAAACAGCTATTGGAGGATAGATGGGCTAATGAGAGCATAGGCAATGGGGTCGAAGAGGTATGGGGTAGGTTTAAAAATGTAGTGTTAGAGTGTTCAGCAGAAGTTTGTGGTTACAGGAAAGTGGGTGCAGGAGGGAAGAGGAGCGATTGGTGGAATGATGATGTAAAGAGAGTAGTAAGGGAGAAAAAGTTAGCATATGAGAAGTTTTTACAAAGTAGAAGTGATGCAAGGAGGGAAGAGTATATGGAGAAAAAGAGAGAAGTTAAGAGAGTGGTGAAGCAATGTAAAAAGAGAGCAAATGAGAGAGTGGGTGAGATGTTATCAACAAATTTTGTTGAAAATAAGAAAAAGTTTTGGAGTGAGATTAACAAGTTAAGAAAGCCTAGAGAACAAGTGGATTTGTCAGTTAAAAATAGGAGAGGAGAGTTATTAAATGGAGAGTTAGAGGTATTGGGAAGATGGAAGGAATATTTTGAGGAATTGTTAAATGTTGATGAAGATAGGGAAGCTGTGATTTCGTGTATAGGGCAAGGAGGAATAACATCTTGTAGGAGTGAGGAAGAGCCAGTTGTGAGTGTGGGGGAAGTTCGTGAGGCAGTAGGTAAAATGAAAGGGGGTAAGGCAGCCGGGATTGATGGGATAAAGATAGAAATGTTAAAAGCAGGTGGGGATATAGTTTTGGAGTGGTTGGTGCAATTATTTAATAAATGTATGGAAGAGGGTAAGGTACCTAGGGATTGGCAGAGAGCATGCATAGTTCCTTTGTATAAAGGCAAAGGGGATAAAAGAGAGTGCAAAAATTATAGGGGGATAAGTCTGTTGAGTGTACCTGGTAAAGTGTATGGTAGAGTTATAATTGAAAGAATTAAGAGTAAGACGGAGAATAGGATAGCAGATGAACAAGGAGGCTTTAGGAAAGGTAGGGGGTGTGTGGACCAGGTGTTTACAGTGAAACATATAAGTGAACAGTATTTAGATAAGGCTAAAGAGGTCTTTGTGGCATTTATGGATTTGGAAAAGGCGTATGACAGGGTGGATAGGGGGGCAATGTGGCAGATGTTGCAAGTGTATGGTGTAGGAGGTAGGTTACTGAAAGCAGTGAAGAGTTTTTACGAGGATAGTGAGGCTCAAGTTAGAGTATGTAGGAAAGAGGGAAATTTTTTCCCAGTAAAAGTAGGCCTTAGACAAGGATGTGTGATGTCACCGTGGTTGTTTAATATATTTATAGATGGGGTTGTAAGAGAAGTAAATGCGAGGGTTTTGGCAAGAGGCGTGGAGTTAAAAGATAAAGAATCACACACAAAGTGGGAGTTGTCACAGCTGCTCTTTGCTGATGACACTGTGCTCTTGGGAGATTCTGAAGAGAAGTTGCAGAGGTTGGTGGATGAATTTGGTAGGGTGTGCAAAAGAAGAAAATTAAAGGTGAATACAGGAAAGAGTAAGGTTATGAGGATAACAAAAAGATTAGGTGATGAAAGATTGAATATCAGATTGGAGGGAGAGAGTATGGAGGAGGTGAACGTATTCAGATATTTGGGAGTGGACGTGTCAGCGGATGGGTCTATGAAAGATGAGGTGAATCATAGAATTGATGAGGGAAAAAGAGTGAGTGGTGCACTTAGGAGTCTGTGGAAACAAAGAACTTTGTCCTTGGAGGCAAAGAGGGGAATGTATGAGAGTATAGTTTTACCAACGCTCTTATATGGGTGTGAAGCGTGGGTGATGAATGTTGCAGCGAGGAGAAGGCTGGAGGCAGTGGAGATGTCATGTCTGAGGGCAATGTGTGGTGTGAATATAATGCAGAGAATTCGTAATTTGGAAGTTAGGAGGAGGTGCGGGATTACCAAAACTGTTGTCCAGAGGGCTGAGGAAGGGTTGTTGAGGTGGTTCGGACATGTAGAGAGAATGGAGCGAAACAGAATGACTTCAAGAGTGTATCAGTCTGTAGTGGAAGGAAGGCGGGGTAGGGGTCGGCCTAGGAAGGGTTGGAGGGAGGGGGTAAAGGAGGTTTTGTGTGCGAGGGGCTTGGACTTCCAGCAGGCATGCGTGAGCGTGTTTGATAGGAGTGAATGGAGACAAATGGTTTTTAATACTTGACGTGCTGTTGGAGTGTGAGCAAAGTAACATTTATGAAGGGATTCAGGGAAACCGGCAGGCCGGACTTGAGTCCTGGAGATGGGAAGTACAGTGCCTGCACTCTGAAGGAGGGGTGTTAATGTTGCAGTTTAAAAACTGTAGTGTAAAGCACCCTTCTGGCAAGACAGTGATGGAGTGAATGATGGTGAAAGTTTTTCTTTTTCGGGCCACCCTGCCTTGGTGGGAATCGGCCGGTGTGATAATAAAAAAAAAAAAATATATATATATATATATATATATATATATATATGTCGTGCCGAATATGTAAAACTGGTCAATTAGCAAGAACTTATTTAAAATTAATTCCTTTCTGAAATTTTCTCTTACACGTTTAAAGATATATTTTTTTCATTAATGTTAACGTAAAAATTTTTAATTTTACACCAAAAGAATCTTAGAAAACCTACCTAACCTTATCATAATAAGAGCAATTTATTTTAGCCTAACCCAACTAAATACATTTTAAATACGTTTACAATAATTTAGTACTAAACAAACACAATCAAATATATTTTTATCGTTATGTTCAGAATGATTTTGGCGAAATTATTGCATACACAAATTTTCACTTGTCATATATGGCAGGATCTGCGTTGCTATTTAAGCCAAGATAGCAAATTCCGCCTATTCGGCACGACATATATATATATATATATATATATATATATATATATATATATATATATATATATATATATATATATATATATATATATATATATATCGTGCCGAATACGTACAACTGGTCAGTTAGCAGTCCTTTCTAAAAAAATTTCTTATACGTTCAAATTATTTATTATTATTAAAGATTAGCCGGTATTCTCCCGGCCCGGGCCTTTTCCAAGTGGTAGCCCGGCCTTGGCTCCCTCTTTAGGGAGTGTCTGAGACCTAAGTCTCCCATGGGAGGAGGCACAAGTACCTCCTCATCTTTGGGACCAACTGTCCCCAGGCCTAGCCACAAGCTAGGCCTCTCTGGTCTGCCATCCCTGCCCCAAGGGGGCAAATGGGAATGACAGTCTTATGAGCTAAAGGCTCGAGCTCAGGCACCTATCCTACCCTAGAAGGGTTAGGCATGGTCTCGATGTTATACGTTCAAAGATATATTTTTTCATTAATGTTAATGTAAAAATTTATAATTTTGCACCAAAAGAATTTTAGAAAACTTACCTAACCTTATTATAACAAGAGCAATTTATTTTAGCCTAACCCAACTAAATATATTTTAGATTTGTTTACAGTAATTTAATACTAAACAAACACAGTGAAATATATTTTTTTCGTTAGGTTCAGAATGATTTTGGCGAAATTATTGCATACACAAATTTTCACCTGTCCTATATGGCAAGATGAACCTTGCTATTTAAGCCAAGATGGCAAGTTCTGCCTATTCGGCACGACATATGTATATATATATATATATATATATATATATATATATATATATATATATATATATATATAAACACTGATCTCTGGCCGAAGGAGACTCGAGCCCTGGAACAAAGTACGCGGTGTTTTACCATTCTCACCACACTTGACAATACCTTGTTGCCTAGCTCACGCTAGACGTTGATCCAAGGTAGCCCGCTTTCAGGGAGAAGGCTCACAGCTTTTCTTTTCATCCCCTGCATGCATCGACCAACTAGAGATTTTAACAATCCAAGGAATTCGCAAGAGCAGGCGAAATATACACACACACACACTGATCTCTGGCCGAAGGAGACTCGAACCTACGAACCTTGGAACAAAGTACGCGGTGCTTTACCATTCTCACCACACCTAGCTCACGCTCGGCTCCAAGGTATTGTCCAGTGTGGTGAGAATGGTAAAGCACTGCATACTTTGTTCCAAGGTTCGTAGGTTTGAGTCTCCTTCGGCCAGAGATCAGTGTTTATATATGCTATTGTTTTACATATTATATTTATACTTATTAGTTTGGAAGAATGTTACCATAACATATATTTTAAAACTTTGCTTCTGTAATGAAGAAAAAACCTCAATACCCTGGCTGGAGCAATTCACAATTCACAATGGTCTGTTCAGGACCATTGTGACCTGGACCAGATGTGACCTGACTGAGGTGCAGGACGGACCGAAACATCGTTATAAAGTTCCTCCCCGAAGTGTGAAGTTTTGGAGAATTTTCTTACTTTTGGTATCGTCATAACATTGTTAGGGAGAGAGAGAGAGAGAAAGAGAGAGAGTTGGAAGGAGGGATTTAGGATGAGATGGTTGGAGGGAGGGCGATGGATGGTGGGGGAATGGAGGGATGGTGAGGGTTTGAAGGAGGGGAAGCTGGAAGGGGTAAGGCTGGTGGAGGGAAGGACGGCAAGGAGGATTAAATTATTCACGTTAGTTAATTTCATGGGCGATAGAAAGCATCAACCTTGATTACGTGTTGGTGGAGATGATAGGCCTGACTTGAACCTTCCCAGTAGCACATCTGCAGTGCCACCACCGCCACTAGTCCCTCCCAAGCACCAACCAGCCCAGCATCATCTCCACAGCCACATCTCCCCACGTCCATCTCTCCAGGCCTATCCATCCCTCCAAAGCCCCGCTCACAAAAAAATTACCTTTTATTTTAAAACGAAAATATGCAGAATTCATAATTTTTTTATAAAAATGTAAAATATATCCGAGAATATTTTCTACTAGAATATATATATATATATATATATATATATATATATATATATATATATATATATATATATATATATATATATATATATATATATATATATATATATATATGCATGCAAGACAAAACATGCATTGTTAAGATCACCTGTCTCCGATTGTTTTGCATATTATATATATATATATATATATATATATATATATATATATATATATATATATATATATATATATATATATATATATATATGCAAAACAACCACTCTGAAAGAATAGAGAAATTCCAAGCGCTTTCGTGACTACTCACATTATCAAGGAACTATGACATAGTTCCTTGATAATGTGAGTAGTCACGAAAGCGCTTGGAATTTCTCTATTCTTTCAGAGTGGTTGTTTTGCATATTTTGAAATCACCTGTTCACTGTGATCTTATTGCATGTATATATATATATATATATATATATATATATATATATATATATATATATATGTCGTGCCGAATAGGCAAAACTTGCGATCTTGGCTTAAATAGCAACGCTCATCTTGCCATATAGGACAAGTGAAAATTTGTGTATACAATAATTTCGTCGAAATCATTCTGAACCTAACGAAAAAAATATATTTGATTGCGTTTATTTATTACTAAATTATTGTAAACGTATTTAAAATATATTTAGTTGGGTTAGGCTAAAATAAATTGTTCATGTTATAATAAGGTTAGGTAAGTTTTCTAAGTTTCTTTTTGTGCAAAATTATAATTTTTTACATCAACATTAATGAAAAAAATATATCTTTAAACGTATAAGAGAATTTTTTAGAAAGGACTTAATTTTAAATGAGTTCTTGCTAATTGACCAGTTTTACATATTCGGCACGACATATATATATATATATATATATATATATATATATATGTCGTGCCGAATATGTAAAACTGGTCAATTAGCAAGAACTCATTTAAAATTAAGTCCTTTCTGAAATTTTTTCTTATACGTTTAAAGATATATTTTTTTCATTAATGTTAATGTAAAAAAATTTAATTTTCCACCAAAAGAAACTTAGAAACCTTACCTAACCTTATTATAACAAGAGCAATTTATTTTATCCTAACCCAACTAAATATATTTTAAAGACGTTTACAATAATTTAATACTAAACAAACACAGTGAAATATATTTTTTTCGTTAGTTTCAGAATGATTTTCGTGAAATTATTGCATACACAAATTTTCACTTGTCCTATATGGCAAGATGAGCTTTGCTATTTAAGCCAAGATCGCAAGTTCTGCCTATTCGGCACGACATATATATATATATATATATATGTGTGTGTGTGTGTGTGTGTGTGTGTGTGTGTAAGTAGAAGATATACCCAGGATTATTAATATAGATTTTAATAGTTGTAGCAATAGCAGCATTTTATTTTTGTTGTTTTTATTATATTCACGGGGAAGCACTAAACCCGATGGGAGCATACAGCCCCTGAAAAAAATGATAACGGGATAGAAAATCCCTATTGCCTGAATCCCTTCCCTTGATAAAGGATTCTTGATAACAAGATACAAGCTACCTTTCCTTCCTCCGTTCGGATATGATTACCTTTCATTCCCCAGGCTCTGTATCATCCTTATGCATTTTAAGCTTCTCTGTAAATATAACATTAGCGTGGAATAAACCTTGGTAATAAATACTGACAAGTTGGTTTAGAAAGACACGTAAGCAAACACTATAACATATTTATTAGAAAACGTTTCGGTCCTGGGACCTTGATCACTTCTAACATACAGAGGTAGAAAGACATTATATATATAGGCGGAGAGTGAGATGTGACGCACGTGACCAGAGGAATGTCATAAGAACATAAGAATGGAGAAACATTGTAGAAGGCCTACTGGCTCATGTGAGGCAGGTCTTTATCAAAACAACCTCTACCTATGATGAGGACGGGTAGACGATGAAATCATGTGACTCCTGTGTTGTTGGGTTGGTGTTGCTTAAGTATCATGTATGCCAATGTTTTTGAAATTTTGTAGTTTCCAATGTTGTGTTCTATAGTGTCGGTGACGGCGATTAGTGAGGCTTCTAGGCACCGTCGGCGTCTGAGGTTTGGTTCGGTGAGAACGAGTTGTGCCTCATTCCAGTTCATCAAATGCCCCGTGGAGTCTCTGTGGAGGACACAGGCGTACCTTACATCGTCTCTGTTAGAGGCATTTCGATGCTCATTCAGGCGGACTGTAAGATCTCTGCCTGTCTCGCCTACATATTTCTTGGGACAGAACCCACAGGGGATAGTGTAGACGCCTGCTGTAGAAGTTAGAGGTGTGGGGCTGCGTTTCGTAGTGAGGTCTTTAATAGATGATGTGTTTATGGTGGAAACGTTGATGTTACTCATAGCAAGTGCCCGGCGAGTATTCGTGGCAACATCGCCACATGGGAGTACTATGAACTGTTTAGGGGGCTGTTCCATGGGCGGTTTGTTGAGGATAGCTTGTGCCTTGAGTCTGCAATCTCGGAAGAAGAAAGATGGGAACTGAAGACGTGTAAAGGCTTGTGTTATGTAAGTGCATTCTTCTTCTAGAAAACAAGGGCTGGAGATGCGAAGAGCTCTCAAGAAGAAGCCAATGAGGACTCCTCTCTTAGTGCGGGTGTCTTGGTGTGAATAAAAGTGTATAAGATCGTCCTTGTTGGTAGGTTTTCTATACACTTTGAAGAGAAGTTTGTCACTGTCGGGAGATCTGCACAGTAGAACGTCGAGGAAAGGAAGTTTGCCATCATTTTCGAGTTCATGTGTAAACTTTATTGATGGTTCAACTGCATTGATCTTGTTGAGAAGGGCCTGGATATTGAGACGTCTCGGATAGAAAACCAATATATCATCAACGTATCTTAGCCAGGTAACGGTGTTGGGAATGAGGGTGCTGAATTTCTCTGTCTCCAGGTTTTCCATGAAGAGGTTGGCAAGAACAGCACTGAGCGGGCTGCCCATTGCCATCCCAAAGCATTGTTTGTAACAGTTGTCCTGATACTTGAAAAAGTTGAAATTAACACAAAGTTCCACTAGATTGATGAAATCTAGAAGAGGTAAAGGGAGGTCGTGGTTTTCAGTGAGCCTCTGTCTCAGAATGTTGATTGCAGCATCAGTAGGAACATTCTGAGACAGAGGCTCACTGAAAACCACGACCTCCCTTTACCTCTTCTAGATTTCATCAATCTAGTGGAACTTTGTGTTAATTTCAACTTCTTCAAGTATCAGGACAACTGTTACAAACAATGCTTTGGGATGGCAATGGGCAGCCTGCTCAGTGCTGTGCTTGCCAACCTCTTCATGGAAAACCTGGAGACAGAGAAATTCAGCACCCTCATTCCCAACACCGTTACCTGGCTAAGATACATTGATGATATATTGGTTTTCTATCCGAGACGACTCAATATCCAGGCCCTTCTCAACAAGATCAATGCAGTTGAACCATCAATAAAGTTTACACTTGAACTCGAAAATGATGGCAAACTTCCTTTCCTCGACGTTCTACTGTGCAGATCTCCCGACAGTGACAAACTTCTCTTCAAAGTGTATAGAAAACCTACCAACAAGGACGATCTTATACACTTTTATTCACACCAAGACACCCGCACTAAGAGAGGAGTCCTCAGTGGCTTCTTCTTGAGAGCTCTTCGCATCTCCAGCCCTTGTTTTTTAGAAGAAGAATGCACTTACATAACACAAGCCTTTACACGTCTTCAGTTCCCATCTTTCTTCATCCGAGATTGCAGACTCAAGGCACAAGCTATCCTCAACAAACCGCCCATGGAACAGCCCCCTAAACAGTTCATAGTACTCCCATGTGGCGATGTTGCCACGAATACTCGCCGGGCACTTGCTATGAGTAACATCAACGTTTCCACCATAAACACATCATCTATTAAAGACCTCACTACGAAACGCAGCCCCACACCTCTAACTTCTACAGCAGGCGTCTACACTATCCCCTGTGGGTTCTGTCCCAAGAAATATGTAGGCGAAACAGGCTGAGATCTTACAGTCCGCCTGAATGAGCATCGAAATGCCTCTAACAGAGACGATGTAAGGTACGTCTGTGTCCTCCACGGGGCATTTGATGAACTGGAATGAGGCACAACTCGTTCTCACCGAACCAGACCTCAGACGCCGACGGTGCCTAGAAGCCTCACTAATCGCCGTCACCGACACTATAGAATGCAACACTGGAAACTACAAAATTTCAAAAACATTGGCATACATGATACTTAAGCAACACCAACCCAACAACACAGGAGTCACATGATTTCATCGTCTACCCGTCCTCATCATAGGTAGAGGTTGTTTTGATAAAGACCTGCCTCGCATGAGCCAGTAGGCCTTCTACAGTGTTCCTCCATTCGCATGTTCTTATGACATTCCTCAGGTCACGTGCGTCACATCTCACTCTCCGCCTATATATATAATGTCTTTCTACCTCTGTATGTTAGAAGTGATCAAGGTCCCAGGACCGAAACGTTTTCTAATAAATATGTAATAGTGTTTGCTTACGTGTCTTTCTAAACCAATATTAATTTTAGCCTTTTTCTAAACATTTCGGAGTCTCTAATCCCATTATCAGTACCATAATATAGAAAAACATATTACCAAGCGGAAGACCTAGATTACATGTTATAATAAAAATATCATGTTTAAATCAAAGACCTGAGATCACGGAAAAGATATATTTCATTTAATCATTATCGTAAAAGACGAAGTGATAAATTATATCGTAAGATCGAAATATAGTAAATATATTAAAGATAGCTTAAATTCTATTTTTTATATAATATCAGTATTAACGAGATGTTCTATAATAGAAGTTATAAAGACGCAAACTTAAGAAAACTAGATAATTAAAAACAAGAAAATGCTTTAAATGCTGAAATGATGCTTTAATATAGTTATAACTAGGCAAGGTAAGAGACTTCGGGTGATTATATTGAATAAATATAACTATGTTGCCATTTTAATAATATTTCAAATTATTTTATCCAATTTAGATTCTTGGTAACTGACACAGCTTTTCAAATGTTGAAATTGTATACTACTGTAAACTGAAGAGAATATTACTCATCATGGAAGAGAAAATTGGAGAAATAAACTATGATGAGTTATATGCAACTGTGACCAGAAGTGACGTTTGACTTACTATTAAAATACATAAATAAGGTAGTCCGATGCAACCATTTATATATTCTGTTAAAACCTCAATATTATCCTCCGCTGACGAGATATGAATACACAACAGAAAACTCCCTTTGTAAAGGAAGCATTTTTTTTACAGTATGGAAGTTGAATTTATATGGCTAGAATAAATGTGAAATTGATATTTACAAATGTTCCATTGGATAAATTAACATAGGATAACATAAGTAATTTAGGCTTAAATAGAAAAAATACTGACTTTTTATTTTATTATTATTTTTTTTTTTTTTTGGGGGAATTTCGATGTCACATTCAGTTTTTACATTTAACACTAACTTGTAGGTGGATGACTCCTACTTTTAAGGGGAGGTTAAGTAAGTAAATAAGTAGGTTTATTCAGGTATACACAAATACAGTTACATAAATAATCAAACATAGCAGCATATGTGCAGAGTACCTAGGATAAGCCAAAAAAGTCAGAGTGATTTATTTCCATTGGGGATAGATTGTATGTAAGTATGGATTGTAAATGAAATTTACATGTGAAAATGAAAAAAATCAACAATGGATTTCAAAATACTTTAGACTGTGTTTCCGTCAGTTCGGAAAACGTGGTCTAAGATTTCTTCACCAAATGAAGTGTTAGTTGTGAACACTATCAGCGATAAAAGTTAGCCTTGGGGACTCCACTGGTCACTCTCCTCCATCCTGATGCTGCACACTCCAACATGGTCCTGACATATGCTCTATAGTGTTGTGTATGACTCCTTGCTTAGATTTCTGAAAGTTAAATCCGAGATCTGCCAGGCGCGCATTTGTGTGACAGTTATTACGTCGATGTGCGCCTCAGCCAATACGTTCGGTACAATGCTTAACCGAGGTACCAAAAATCTGATTGTGTAGTCGAAATGTTTAAACTGAGAGAAAACAATTACCCACTTTATCAAGGATTTCGTTACCTATGATCAGAGCTTTATCACCTATTACCTGGTTCTTAAAGATATGACGATTCAATCTTTCACAGCCAGCTGAAGCCAAGATACCAAAAAACCAAGACAACTGACCTGGTTCTACACCATATAGATGATCGTTACTGCAAAGTAGATGCCTACTACCAGGTCCTTACAGCAAACCCTCCCTGTTGTCATACACTGGTCATATCGCCTCTCTTTCACTGTTCCATACTTCTCAGGCAGTCACCTGTTAAGTTTATCACTGCACTACGAACTTGGACTCTGCCTTTTATTCGCACTTATTCTTTACTTTTTTGATCTCACTCTTGTCCATTTGATATTAACTGGTAATTACTATCCACCACTTCGGGCAACATCTGTTGCTAATGGTACCTTGATGTCTCCTCGTCGGATTAAACTCCAAACCGAACCTTCACTATTAAAAAGATGCAATTGAATTTTCACATTCACCTTTGTCTTTCGTTACCTTGTATTACATTTGTGTGACTGTTCCTAGACACTATCACGCACATGACTGCCGAAACGGTCGTTGTTCCGAACCGAAGAAACAACTCGTACCGAAACGTTTCATTTAATAAGTATCCTAAACTGTGTCATTTTCTACACGCTAGTTGTTAAGCCCTGGCGATACAAAATACCCAGGCTGTATATATGTTGGTATAATTACGACAATATGTAAGTAACGATAGTGCAACTAATGTGATATTTATTGGGTGGGCAACAGCCATTATCCAGGAGCTTTGTCAAGCCGCAACGGCTTGACAAAGCCCTCCGGAGAGCGAAACGTTGCCACAATAAAATGTCACATTAGTTGCACTTGTGTGTTTTTACTTTACAAAATACCCGAAGCCGATTTCAGTTGTAAGTTGCTAGTGCATGCACTAGCGAGTGTGTAAATTACGTAAGCACCCTATAATGTTCTTGAGCGATTTAGCTCTAACTCCTGGGCCTCCTCCTGAAAAATGATTGGTATTATGCCTTTATGCTATGTCATTTTCTAACGTGAAGTGTATTTATGGTTAATCATATATGTGTATTCGTGAATGCTCACGACCTCGTGTGTGTGCTTTTGTGTGAGTTAGCATGTGTGTGTGTGCGTGTGTGTGTGCTTGTGTTTGCGTGTGTGTACTCACCTATTTGTAGTTGCAAGTGTCGAGTCACAGCTCCTGTGTGTGTTAGTGAATTGCGTTTGTATGCGTGTTCCTGCACATGTGTATGCCCGAGTGTTCGCATGAATGTTTTCATAAGTATTAGTACTCGTGTTAGTGTGCATATCCCTGTATAAACCATACCCCCGGCCGGGATTGAACCCGCGGTCATAGAGTCTCAAAACTCCAGCCCGTCGCGTTAGCCACTAGACCAGCTAGCCACAATAAGATTCATCCAACTAGGTATATTTCTACACCATAGGAAGGTTAGCACAGGCACCTCTGTGACCACAAATGCAAGTTTTACAGACGAATCTCCAGCCTAGCGTGGCCGTGACGAACTCAGCTCAAGTCCCTTCACTGTTGTCAACAGTACTCAAGAAATCGTAAATGATATCGATTGCAAATAAACCATGGTTTATTTGCAATCGTGTCATTACGATTTCTTGAGTCATATCCCTGTATGTTTGCGCGCGCATGTTGGTCTCGGTCTTGGCATGCGCGTGTTGGTGCGAGTGTTAAGGGGCGCGTGTCAGGAACACTGACACTACCTTAAAAAGCAACACAGTTTGCTCGAGGATTCACACAAGACGACTGTAATTGCTGCCGAAAAAGCACTTAATTCTTGCTAAGCGCCGGATAATTTTCTCGAGTGTGTGTCGTCTTGGGGATAAAAGAAGAGAGAGAGAGAGAGAGAGAGAGAGAGAGAGAGAGAGAGAGAGAGAGAGAGAGAGAGAGAGAGAGAGAGAGAGAGAGAGAGAGAGAGAGAGAGAGAGAGAGAGCAGGAATCCAGGGTAAACTGACTTAATATTACTAAACTAACAGCCTATTTGCCTAGTGTAATGGGCACCCGTGTCTGCAAGCCGGGTTAAGCACAGTTCAGAGAATTCAGGGTAAAAACGTTTTCATAGGAAAACTTAGAGGTAGATATAATACTTTCGGAGAGTTCCCAAACATAAAATAAAATGTGTAGGAGGGCTTTTAAAGCTAGCTTCACGGAATTATTATTGAGTTTTCATGAAGCATTTGCCGTGATGGTGTCTTTGTGTGACGTTCTTGCACTCGAGGACGCACCATCTCGTGCTCAGCTTAGTGTGGTTTTTATATAATAATAATAATAATAATAATAATAATAAAATATTGATAATTATATTAATAAAAATTATTATTGCTATCATTATTATTTATAAGAATTATATATAATAATAACTATATATAATAATATATAACAATTAATAATAATGATAATTATTCCTGTCATTATTATTTTATAAGAATTATTATTATTATTATTATTATTATTATTATTATTATTATTATTATTAGTAGTAGTAGTAGTAGTAGTAGTAGCAGTACTAATACTATTTTATAAGAATTTTTATTATTTTTATAATTATTTTTATAAGAATTATTATTATTATTAGTAGTAGTAGTAGTAGTAGTATTAGTAGTAGTAGTAGTAGTAGCAGTACTAATACTATTTTATAAGAATTTTTATTATTTTTATAATTATTTTTATAAGAATTATTATTATTATTATTATTATTATTATTGTTATTGATGTTGTTGTTGTTGTTATTATTATTATAATTGTTGTTTTTGTTGTTGTTATTGTTAATATTATTATATTGATTATTTTATACGCTATGGTAATTTTCTGCCTTGACACAGTATTTTACCTTATGTACGTGTATGAACGTCGGTACACGACCACTACTTCTGTAAAGACACGATATCATTGATTTTAAGTAATATTAAGTAAACTTAAACTGATCTGTGATGTATGATATGCTTTCTGCTCTGGGCAATCATGTCTTAGTGGAACACCACCGAAGTGTTCATAATAATAATTATAATTATTATTATCATTATTTTTTATTATATTCAGACCTACAAAATGTTACATTTAAAATGTTTTAGTTACGTTGACGTGTTTTGTATAAATGCTGGTTCTTGATTCCAAATTTAATATCACATTTTCTCTTTCCATAAGGTTTCTTCACAACATGTTGTAGACCTTTATTAAAGTATTTTCATAAAACAATATTACCAAATAAAAAAGATGTAGAAAAAAAAGTATATTTACTGAAGTTACATTTAGTACCGCTTAAAATATTTGTAAAATTGACGGCTAATAAGTTCCAGACTCCATGTCAAATCTGAGTCTTTTACCTTCAAAACTGCGTTTGTTGCTATTCTGCTTGTGTATTTTTTTTTATGTCTCTCAGTATAACATCCAATAGCAGTTGACTATGTTGACATTCCATTTACCTGGGCATCTTCCCTCCATCTCCTTTATATCTTGGTAAAACCTGTAATCCTGATCTTCACTCAGAACTTCCAGGTTTCTCGGAAGGAATTCCAAATAAGCATCCAGGAAATATACTCTGAGACTCATACTATATTTGTAGTTTGAGTCCTTGGAACTGACATCTCTGAAGCCTACCCATGACTCTTTCTCAACATCAAGCAATGAAATTTCCAAAATTCTTATTATGAAGACGTTTTCATATATCTGGCTTTTCAAAAATGTCTTCTTTGAACGTGCCATCCAATAATCTTGGAAACTTTCCACAAAAAACTTTAAATCGTCACTATCTCGTGTTGAATCTTTAACAAATTGCTTCATTAACCAAGTTTTATGTGTAGATGAGGCAAGAGAACACGTATTGGATTAACTACACTGTCACGTACAACATCCCTTGTACGTGGTGCAGTTCTACGCTTACTTGGTCATTTAGGACCCGTGTACACTGTTCGCTATGCTATGCCAGACACACAAGAAACACTGAAACTTTGTGTATTATAACTGTTGTCCAAGAGTTTCAGGTCGTAGGGCAGATGGAAGGTCTAGATCTAAAATTCCTTTTATTTTTTTATGAATTGGGTCCGTGTATATTTCAGGAGCAAAAGCAGCAATTATCGCTGCGGATATTTGGTTCCCTCTTGATCAATGGACCACCAACACGAAATATTTTTGCTCGCAAATATCGTCCAGTGAAGTATTTTTCAACATAAACAAAACAGACTTAATGGGGAACCCGTGATTTGTCCTGATCTTTAACATCTGCTCCAAAGTATGTCTATTAAGCATTTTTTTTTACAAAGTGGATAATATTTCTCTGTTGTTTTCTATCGACAAAATGTAGAGAGAAACTTCTCTACATTTAACATACGCTAGTGTAGAGCCACCATCGTGATAACAATAACAGTTCTGCTCTGAAACAGTTCAAAAATACAATAAACCTGTATTAAAATAAATTAACTACAATACACGTCCGTACAGAGCAGACATGACGTCAACTGGCAGCTTTCAACTTCCTCAAGTGTCCTGCAACCCCTTCTTCCTCTCTCCTTCAGAACTTCTTTCCCCTCTTACCCTCAGTCATGTTAAGACCTGTTATATTACAAGGGATACTGCCATCATTTCTTTGTAGCTGACTGGAAAAATTGTTTGTAATACATAAATTAGAGTCACGTTTATGAAATCAGCATAAAATTTATTAAGCAAAGAAATTGACGAAGGCTTGTGTATTATTATTATTATTATTATTATTATTATTATTATTATTATTATTATTATTACATAATGTCAATACATTTCGTGAGAGTACCACACACGGTCCTGTTTAGTGAAACTCGTGGCCATCAAATAGATTAGGAATATGTAAAACAAAACGATATGTAAGGGACGCGCCTCTGTTGAACAAGGTGTGTTTTTTCCCATGTTGTTTGGCCTTTGACAATGAACAGTAAGGTTATGGACACCTAAATAGCATCAATAGCTAGCAGACAGGTACCCTGGGCCAATCAAGCAGTGCCAGGCATCCTCGAGGCTTCTCTAGCTAGTGTCAACAAACGACTGCCTCTGGAATGTTAAGTGGATCCTCCTTTGCCCCGACACATGTGACCAGTAGTAGGTGTCCACGACGATTTTATTCGGATTATTAACCCGGAGGATAAGTAACCCGGGATAACTCAATAAAACCACTACGGTATATTTCCATTTCCCAGGATGCGATCCACACGGTTAACACCCAGGTACGTTCTTATTGCTAGATGAACTGAAACAACAATTGTAAAGAAACGTGCCCAACGTTTCTACTTGTGCTGGGAGCAACCCTGGTCTTTCAAATGTGAGCCGAAAGCATTATCATTTGAGCCACGAGCCATCTTAATGCAAGGACTTGTACAGGAGGCAAGGCATTGTGTGTGAAGCAATAATGACTGACATTTTAGGGGGCATTTCATCCCCAGTGGAGGTATTTCAAGGTGTGAAATACCTCAACTGAAAAGTGGGACCGCCTAAGTGGTTACTATTCTTGCTTTCAAATTATGTCCATGTATGTAAGGTTGACACCTTAATTGTAATTGACTACCACTCCAAGGTATTGGTCCAGTGTGGGTGGATTGGTAAAGCACTGCGTACCTTGTCCTAAGGTTCGTAGGTTCGAGTCTCCTTCAGCCAGATCAGTGTTTGTGTATATTTCGCCTGCTCTCGCGAATTCCTTGTATATATATATATATATATATATATATATATATATATATATATATATATATATATATATATCAAACAAGGAGGTGTATATTAGAATTTTAAGCTATTAACAATAAGTCTGAAGACACTGACACGAAAAGAACTTCAAATGAACTTCCCTGGCTAGAGAATGAGGGATACTAACATCAGTCTGTTTATCTCTTATCATTCTATCTTGTAACATGAGCAACATGTCTACGGGGCATCCAAAAACATCAGCAGATTCTTAAATATCACTACTGCTAGGCTTTGGTTGGGCTACAAGTATATTCGGAAGACTGCGCCGCCAGATGATGCAAACATAACTTAAGGTTAACTTTGCTAAATGGACTACTGTCACACCCTGCATCACTATGTTTTGGAATGCGATAAAATCAATGATTTCACACACAACTCATTCACAGATGCTCAAGAAATATTAAAATATTTTATCCACAGCGTCATATCAAGAGTAATTCTTAAAAAAAAAAAAATACCCTGTCTTTGCCTTTCGTCAATACCTCATAACCCCTTAAACTTGTGTAATTTCAACCATACTTTGATAAAATTCAGGGAATAAAAATAATTTAAAAAATATATATAATTTACACTGTAATGCTTTAATGATTGAATTTCTTTCTTCATAAACAACCA
Source organism: Cherax quadricarinatus (assembly GCF_038502225.1). Classification (NCBI taxonomy): domain Eukaryota; kingdom Metazoa; phylum Arthropoda; class Malacostraca; order Decapoda; family Parastacidae; genus Cherax; species Cherax quadricarinatus. The sequence continues at coordinate 25,804,242 of NC_091342.1, read as the reverse complement.
TTTTAACCAAATAAAAACAAGTAAATACTAAATTACCTCTGGAAATTGTTTACTTGTCAATACTTTGGAGTCGTAGTCCCAGGACCCATTTTGTGCCTTTGTAATATTTTGGTTATCACCCAAAGGATGGGTATATGATACATATTGAAGATATTAAATTAAGGCTGAGTACACCATGAGACAGCCCAGTAAGCGTAAGGGAACCAAGGCTCTTGAACATCCTCCCTTCGTTCATAAGGAGAATTTCTAACAGGCCCTTAGCTGCCTTTTAAGAGGGAATTTGATAAGTTCCTTAAGTTACGTCATGATCAGCCAGGCTGTAATGCAGAGGTGGGCAAACTGCGGCTCACGGGCCGCATGCGGAGCGCAACTTCAGATATTTATAAATAGTAAATCTAATATATCCTCATTTTCAGTCACTTCAGTCACTTATTCATTCATATATATTTATTCATAAGACTGATTTTGTCTCTGGACCGCAAAAAAATGTGTAAAATATATAATGTGGCCACCGTAGTGATCAAGTTGAAGACTCTGCTATAAAGCATACTTTGCGGCTTTCACCAACAGCTTGGTCGATCAGGCTGGCACCCCATAAGCCTGGTCTGGGACCAGGCAGTGGCTACCTTCCACACAGAATGCACGTAATGTACAGGCAGTCTAACCTCACTAGCCTCGCCCCTCCTTGCCAGCCCCACTCCCGCCTTGCCAGCCCCTCTCCCGCCGTGCCAGCCCCTCGCCCGCCTTGCCAGCCCCCCGCCCGCCTTGCCAGCCCCTCTCCCGCCTTGCCAGCCCCTCTCCCGCCTTGCCAGCCCCACTCCCGCCTTGCCAGCCCCTCTCCCGCCTTGCCAGCCCCTCTCCCGCCTTGCCAGCCCCTCTCCCGCCTTGCCAGCCCCTCTCCCGCCTTGCCAGCCCCTCTCCCGCCTTGCCAGCCCCTCTCCCGCCTTGCTAGCCCCTCTCCCGCCTTGCCAGCCCCTCCCGCCTTGCCTGCCCCTCTCCGCCTTGCCAGCCCCTCTCCCGCCTTGCCAGCCCCTCTTCCGCCTTGCCAGCCCCTCTCCCGCCTTGCCAGCCCCTCTCCCGCCTTGCCAGCCCCTCTCCCGCCTTGCCAGCCCCTCTCCCGCCTCTCCCTTGCCTTCCCGCCTTGCCAGCCCCTCTCCCGCCTTGCCAGCCCCTCTCCCTCCTTGCCAGCCCCTCTCCCGCCTTGCCAGCCCCTCTCCCGCCTTGCCAGCCCCTCTCCCGCCTTGCCAGCCCCCTCTCCCGCCTTGCCAGCCCCTCTCCCGCCTTGCCAGCCCCTCTCCCGCCTTGCCAGCCCCTCTCCCGCCGTGCCAGCCCCTCTTCCGCCTTGCCAGCCCCTCTCCCGCCTTGCCAGCCCCTCTCCCGCCTTGCCAGCCCCTCTCCCGCCTTGCCAGCCCCTCTCCCGCCTTGCCAGCCCCTCTCCCGCCTTGCCAGCCCCTCTCCCTCCTTGCCAGCCCCTCTCCCTCCTTGCCAGCCCCTCTCCCGCCTTGCCAGCCCCTCTCCCGCCTTGCCAGCCCCCTCTCCCGCCTTGCCAGCCCCTCTCCCGCCTTGCCAGCCCCTCTCCCGCCTTGCCAGCCCCTCTCCCGCCTTGCCAGCCCCTCTCCCGCCTTGCCAGCCCCTCTCCCGCCTTGCCAGCCCCTCTCCCGCCTTGCCAGCCCCTCTCCCGCCTTGCCAGCCCATCTCCCGCCTTGCCAGCCCCTCTCCCGCCTTGCCAGCCCCTCTCTCGCCTTGCCAGCCCCTCTCCCGCCTTGCCAGCCCCTCTCCCTCCTTGCCAGCCCCTCTCCCGCCTTGCCAGCCCCTCTCCCGCCTTGCCAGCCCCCTCTCCAGCCTTGCCATCCCCTCTCCCGCCTTGCCAGCCCCTCTCCCGCCTTGCCAGCCCCTCTCCCGCCTTGCCAGCCCCTCTCCCGCCTTGCCAGCCCTTCTCTCGCCTTGCCAGCCCCTCTCCCGCCTTGCCAGCCCTTCTCCCGCCTTGCCAGCCCCTCTCCCGCCTTGGCAGCCCCTCTCTCGCCTTGCCAGCCCCCTCTCCCGCCTTGCCAGCCCCTCTCCCGCCTTGCCAGCCCCTCTCCCGCCTTGCCAGCCCCTCTCCCGCCTTGCCAGCCCCTCTCCCGCCTTGCCAGCCCCTCTCCCGCCTTGCCAGCCCCTCTCCCGCCTTGCCAGCCCCTCTCCCGCCTTGCCTTGCCAGCCCCTCTCCCGCCTTGCCAGCCCCTCTCCCGCCTTGCCAGCCCCTCTCTCCAGCCCCTCTCCCTCCTTGCCAGCCCCTCTCCCGCCTTGCCAGCCCCTCTCCCGCCTTGCCAGCCCCTCTCCCGCCTTGCCAGCCCCTCTCCCGCCTTGCCAGCCCCTCTCCCCCCTTGCCAGCCCCTCTCCCGCCGTGCCAGCCCCTCTCCCGCCTTGCCAGCCCCTCTCCCGCCTTGCCAGCCCCTCTCCCGCCTTGCCAGCCCCTCTCCAGCCCCTCTCCCGCCTTGCCAGCCCCTCTCCCGCCTTGCCAGCCCCTCTCCCGCCTTGCCAGCCCCTCTCCCTCCTTGCCAGCCCCTCTCTCGCCTTGCCAGCCCCTCTCCCGCCTTGCCAGCCCCTCTCCCGCCTTGCCAGCCCCTCTCCCGCCTTGCCAGCCCCTCTCCCGCCTGGCCAGCCCCTCTCGCGGCTTGCCCGCCCCTCTCCCGCCTTGCCAGCCCCTCTCTCGCCTTGCCAGCCCCTCTCCCGCCTTGCCAGCCCTTCTCCCGCCTTGCCAGCCCCTCTCCCGCCTTGCCAGCCCCTCTCCCGCCTTGCCAGCCCCTCTCCCGCCTTGCCAGCCCCTCTCCCGCCTTGCCAGCCCCTCTCTCGCCTTGCCAGCCCCTCTCCCGCCTTGCCAGCCCCTCTCCCGCCTTGCCAGCCCCCTCTCCTCCTTGCCAGCCCCTTGCCAGCCCCTCTCCCGCCTTGCCAGCCCCTCTCCCGCCTTGCCAGCCCCCTCTCCCGCCTTGCCAGCCCCTCTCGCGCCTTGCCAGCCCCTCTCCCGCCTTGCCAGCCCCTCTCCCGCCTTGCCAGCCCCTCTCTCGCCTTGCCTTGCCAGCCCCTCTCCCGCCTTGCCAGCCCCTCTCCCGCCTTGCCAGCCCCTCTCCGCCTTGCCAGCCCCTCTCCCCCGCCTTGCCAGCCCCTCTCTCGCCTTGCCAGCCCCTCTCCCGCCTTGCCAGCCCCTCTCCCCGCCTTGCCAGCCCATCTCCCGCCTTGCCAGCCCCTCTCCCGCCTTGCCAGCCCCTCTCTCGCCTTGCCAGCCCCTCTCCCGCCTTGCCAGCCCCTCTCCCTCCTTGCCAGCCCCTCTCCCGCCTTGCCAGCCCCTCTCCCGCCTTGCCAGCCCCCTCTCCCGCCTTGCCAGCCCCTCGCCCGCCTTGCCAGCCCCTCTCCCGCCTTGCCAGCCCCTCGCCCGCCTTGCCAGCCCCTCTCCCGCCTTGCCAGCCCCTCTCCCGCCTTGCCAGCCCCTCTCCCGCCTTGCCAGCCCTTCTCCCGCCTTGCCAGCCCCTCTCCCGCCTTGCCAGCCCCTCTCTCGCCTTGCCAGCCCCTCTCCCGCCTTGCCAGCCCCTCTCCCGCCTTGCCAGCCCCTCTCCCGCCTTGCCAGCCCCTCTCCCGCCTTGCCAGCCCCTCTCCCGCCTTGCCAGCCCCTCTCCCGCCTTGCCAGCCCCTCTCCCTCCTTGCCAGCCCCTCTCCCTCCTTGCCAGCCCCTCTCCCGCCTTGCCAGCCCCTCTCCCGCCTTGCCCGCCCCCTCTCCCGCCTTGCCAGCCCCTCTCCCGCCTTGCCAGCCCCTCTCCCGCCTTGCCAGCCCCTCTCCCGCCTTGCCAGCCCCTCTCTCGCCTTGCCAGCCCCTCTCCCGCCTTGCCAGCCCCTCTCCCCCCTTGCCAGCCCCAATCCCGCCTTGCCAGCCCCTCTCCCGCCTTGCCAGCCCCTCTCCCGCCTTGCCAGCCCCTCTCTCGCCTTGCCAGCCCCTCTCCCGCCTTGCCAGCCCCTCTCCCGCCTTGCCAGCCCCTCTCCCGCCTTGCCAGCCCCTCTCCCGCCTTGCCAGCCCCTCTCCCGCCTTGCCAGCCCCTCTCCCGCCTTGCCAGCCCCTCTCCCGCCTTGCTAGCCCCTCTCCCGCCTTGCCTGCCCCTCTCCCTCCTTGCCAGCCCCTCTCCCTCCTTGCTAACCCTAATCCCTCCTTACCAGCCATTATCCCTTCTTGTGTGCCTGTGTGTGACCTCCGAGATAACCCCCCTCTCCCCCATGCTGCTTACAGAGATAAAGCAAAACCATGTTGCTTGCTTGCAAGGACAGCGTGCCCTTAGGATACCTGCAGTGTTAGTGTCACCCAATGATGCCCGAAGTGATAATGTAACGTTGTGCTGCCTGCAGTGTTACTCAGTGCTGCCTGAAGTGATGGTATAATGCCCTGCTGCCTAGGAAGATAGTCTTGCCCAGTGCTGCCTGTAATTACAGTGTTATTCAGTGCTGCCTGTTGAATTAGTGTTACGCAGTTCTGCCTGCAATGTTAGTGCTACCCAGTGTTGCCTGCAGAATTACCGTTATCCAGAGTTGCCTGCAGTTCCAGCGTGACTTAATACTACCTAAAGTTGTTACCCAGTGTTGCCTGCAGCGATAGGATGTAACCCAGTGCTGCCAACATTGATAGTGTGACACAGTGCTGTCTGTAATGCTACATTGTGACCTAGTGCCACTTGCAGTGTTACATTGCGACACGGTTCTGCCTGTATTATGTGTGATCTAGTGCTTCCTGCATAATGTTTCGTAGTGTGACCCTGTGTTATGTGCAGTAACAGTGTAACCCTGTGTTACCCGCAGTGATAGTGTGATCCTGTGTTTCCTGCAGTGATAGTGTGATTTTGTGTTTCCTGCAGTGATAGTATGACCCTGTGTTGCCTGCTGTGACAGTGTGACCCTGTGTTGCCTGCTGTGATAGTGTGGCCCTGTGTTGCCTGTTGTGATATTGTGACCTTGCGTTGACTATAGTGTTAAAGTGTAATCCCATGTTGTATGAAGTGATGGAGTGGGTAATGGTAGTGACCCTGTGTTGCGTATCCCTTCCCGCTGTTATCCAGAGTATTGACGGGTGTTGTATCGTCTGTGTAGTGTTGGTATTGTAAGTAAGTGTTGAGTGGTGTTGTGACGTTTGTGTAGCGTTGGTCTTGTAGCTGAGTATGTTGACGGATGTTGTGACACCATTATAGTGTTCGTCTTGTGAGCAAGTGTTGACGGGTGTTGTGACCCCCTGTAGTGTTACATATGGTTGAATAAGGATATCACACAAATGGTTTTTACAAAATCCTTTGTGTGATACCGCTATTGCAAAAATAATGGATCCCTGCGAGGAAAAGCTAACGTGAGTGCTGAAAAGGGTGATGGATTTCAAGAAGTTAAGAGCAGAAGAAGTGAAAAATGGCCAGAACGCCGATGTAGCCATGCACACACGACCCATCATTCTGATACGCACGCATGACCCATCATTCTGTTACGCACACACGACCCCTTATCCTGATACCAAGCAACTGTGGTGCGTACAGGGACCCACTAGCTGTTCGTTAAGCAAATAAAGTGGTGAGAATGAACTTTCCTGGAAACACCGAGCTTGCTGCTAAGTGTATCTGGCTAATGGAAGCAGCAGAGAAACATCACAGACAAGGATTTAATTCAGAGACAATTTACACATTAAAGTGTTAATGAAAAAGAACGTTGTTGTGATTCAAGACCTGCTCAGTGTAAATTATGGAGGAAACAACCTGCTCTGCCTTTAACTGGAAATACAAAAAAAAAGGGTAAGCATAATAATCTTTTGATAGCCTTTAGAAATGAATTCTTGCTACTTAATAGAGAGTGAGCAAGTAGCTTCGCTCGAAAGACTTCCAGATAGGACCCGAGTCCTCACAATCTGGGTAGGTTCATTGCCTATCCTTTTAAGCATCTGGGTGCTACGAGCATGTTGTAATAAAATGCAACATTCTTCCGTCTTTGTGTGGATAGGCGCTAAATAAATCATTTGACTAGAGAATGAAATGTGAAGCGTGAGAGCCAGAACAGAGAAGACTGGATGCTAAAACAGATTAACTGTGAAACAACTGAAGTAAAATTTTGATGCAAGAACTGTAAAGGGATCCAAAACAATCTTTCATGTAAAACAAACAACAGACTGGTTATGATAGTGCAGGGCGGAGACGATCAGCCAGCAACCTGGTAGGCGAGACCAGCTTGTGATCGGAAGCAAACTTCGGAGTTGAGACAAACTTCGGCAGCTTGAGAGTCGAGACAAGCTTAGCCAGCTTGCAAGTATGAAGCCAGTTATGTGGCAGAAGATAAACTCCGTCTAGTAGCCGAAGATGTTCCACCAAGAGCTGAAAATGAAGACGTTCTGCTGGCTACTCGGTCCACTCCGAAAAAAAAAAATCACATCAAAAGACATGATAGATTTCCAACTTATTTAAAAACTTACAGGTGCTTATAACACGGATTTTCAGTCATGAGGACACAGTTAAACCCGAATGGGTCACACAGATTGCCACACGTTAGCGACCTAGGATAAGTACCTGCGGTCTCTTCAAGGCCTTCAAGATACATTTTACAGTAGATTTGTTTTGCTCTTACATCACAGGGCACCACAAGACCAGTAAAAGAACAGTGTTCTCTTCTAAACGTTACAGGCCAAATAAATAACTTTCAAATAATAATAATAATAATAATAATAATAATAATAATAATAATAATTATTATTAGTATTATAGTAATAATAAAAATAATACTAACAATGATACTACTACTACTAATAATAATAATAGTCATTATAATAATAATAATAATATTAATAATAATAATAATAGTCATTATAATAATAATAATAATAATAATAATAATAATAAGTCATTATAATAATAATAATAATAATAATAATAATAATAATAATAATAATAATAATAATAATAATAATAATAATAACAATAATAATAATAATAATAATAATAATAATAATAATAATTAATAATAATAATATTCGCTACAATTACACCCAGAAAAGAACTATTCTCACGGAGAGCAAAGAAAATAGGAGCAGCTAGTCCTTCCTGAAACAAAACGGTTCCCACCAAAATCGTCGCATTACTTGTCGGGCAAGACATTAGGGCGGAGTTTTAGAAGTGTGGGCGTGACTCTGACAGCTAAAAAGCAAAGGTAAAAGCTACGTTGGTGGCTTGAGGGGAAAGGCTAAGAGTGCCGCCCAGCTGCCACCCCTCTCTTTCCAGTGTGGCACAGAGACCAGCATAGATAGGAAAGTGGAGTGATTTCTGCAGTAGCAAGAAGAGAGAGACAGAGAATATATACATATATATATATATATATATATATATATATATATATATATATATATATATATATATATATATATATATATATATATATATATATATATTATTGTACCCACGAACGAGTGGTATTGATCAATAACAACACTGCGACTAGCCAAGGAGTCGAACCCATGCTGCTTTGGCCCTTATGGTAAGCGAAAGACACATGACGCTCTAGTCCACGAGGCCACACAATTCTCAAGAATGTCGCATCCAGCCCAGCTAGCACTGGCCAGTAAATCATCTGGTCTTTACTCACACTGATTCAGGAATTTTGATCAGTGATCTATGAATGATTTCTACACTTCATCCAACAAGGATTTCAACAACCCTACTTCCAGGAATATAAATACATAATAACTGTAACCTCTATATTTCTACTGTCTTCTCTACGCAATTCTTCAAGGCTGAGGGGCTGATTACACTGGTCAATAATTTTTAAAAAGTTGTATGCTTCTTAAATGAGATTAGTTAATTCTTATGTATTTTCATGTCCTGAATGTTTATAGGCTATAGGTTTAAAAATACGAAACATGTAATATTTGTTTATCTTAATATAAAGTACAATATGTGTCATTATGTTTTAAACTCTAATCAGTACCTACTCTCTGACTTTTTCCTTGACACGTATAGTGGGCTGAAGAATCATCTCTTGCCAATGTCCAGCAATAGTCTGCAAGCATTCTTGTTCCCCATTTGAAATGGTACCATTTTTCCATGGTTGAAATATCTTAGTGAAACCTTTCACCATGTTCGTCACTAACTGCCCCACAGTTCGCTTGGAAAAAGTCTAAATGTGAGTCCAAAAATTAGATTTTAAGTGACATGTTACATCCCATGTTCTTGTAAGACTTGATGAGGTTTTACACCAATTCTTTATAGCTGTCTTCCCTTCTGTTTCCGAGAAATCCCACCAACTTGAATGCTTCCCAAGCAGCTTTCTCCTCCCCATGAAAGTCTGATTCAAAGTCACCATCTTTAAGAAGCTCTCGAATCTGAGGACCATTGAAGACTTCCTCTCTTATCTTAGCGTCGGTCAGTGAGGGGAATTTTGATGTTAAATACTTGAATCCCTGACCGGATTTGTCCATAGTTTTACAAAGTTTTCATGAGCCGCAGTTTTATGTGTAGTGGTGGTAGCAAAATTTTGTTTGGTTCAATAAGAGGTGGATGTTGAACATTTTTCATCCCAGGCTCCGGTGAATGACGAGGCGGCCAGTCTCTCCTGATGTAGTGGAAGCCTCTTGCATGGCTGTCCCATTCACATAGAAAGCAGCAGTATTAATAGTTTAAAAAGTCTTTGGCTAAGAAAATCACCTACCTTTCATCTCAAAATATAAACTTGCACATCACAACCACCTTCTATGACTGCTGGAACAATAGTGAAGGTCAGTGAGGCTGTGAGTGTGTAAGAAACACACTGCCACAAGCCTGTTGGAACCTATTGTGATACGTAGGTGTATATTGAAAAGTAGAGCTAGCAAACAATTTTAACCATGATATTCATTATAAGTGACCTAAAATTAGTTGGAAAATGCTACTCTGATCTCGGAAGCAGTTTGGTTGTTAACAAGTGTTACCTCCAATTCTGAAGGTAATCAGCCTTTGATTTCTTATGTGTCTTGTATCGATTACGTCAGAGGGTATATGGATACTCAGACGTTGCACATGTGTCTAATTCGTCACCTTTGTTTGAGCTGACGAAGTTATGCACAGCGTGACTCTCAAGTTTTGTTCTCAAACTGTGTCTTTGTCTTGATGCATGACAGTAATACGTCATAAATTACCTCCAATTGGTGTTGGTACCTCCACTGACCCTGACTGGCTCACGTTAGGCCCGGGAGCAAAGCAGTGGATGAGTTTGTGAATTATTCAACCCTTTTATAAGCATATTCATCACTTTTTATTTTGGTTTTCGCACTCTTCATTTTCATCCATTTTTTTGTACCTCCAATCCCTCCCTTTCCCTTTTCTTTCTTCCTTACCTCCTAGTGAATTAAACCATACCAACTGCAAAGCTACAACTCTCCAGATCATACGCGACCACTTACAGGTTAATGTGCCAGTGTCGGAAATTAAAGAATCACGGTTGCTAGGGAACTAAGGGAGAAAAAGTGTTATGCTCAGATTTCACACACAAGACAGAAAAAAAGGTCCAATAAGTTTATCTATTAAAGCCAAAAAAAAAAAGATATATACATAAATGAGTGTCTCACAAGAAAACGACAGAACCTCCTGTACAGAGTGAGAAAACTGAAACGTGAGAATAATGATAAAATTCACCAGTGCTTTGTACGTGATGGACAAATTCTAGTAAGAAGAACAAGTACAGGTCGTGTGTACTATATTACAAATGAAAATGAACTAGCGAACTTCCTTCATGATGCAAACATTACATAGTCTGACTGACATTAGTGACCAAATCATTGTACTACGCTAGTGTATGTTATTATGCCATTGTTGAACTAATCCCTGTACTATCACCTCCTGGATAGTATTTACTACCTCATTATCCCATGTGTCCCACACAGTTCCTTGTGTGACCCAATTTGTGTTATCTTCCCAGATTTACCTTTCACAATTTATTACTTGTTAATAAGATACTCTTTAATAATATCTGTATTACAATTTATTCCTACTTAAGCACTGTTATAATTCTTCTATAATCTTACCTAATTTTCCCTTTGCTCCTAAACTACAAATAACAAACTAGTGTATGCTCCTATTACATTACAGTGCAATTCCTTGTACCATCTTCCACTAACTAGTATCAACTACCTCAGGTGCTACTGACTACCTCAGGTGCTACTGACTACCTCAGGTGCTACTGACTACCTCAGGTGCTACTGACTACCTCAGGTGTTACTGACTACTTCAGGTGCTACTGACTACCTCAGGTGCTACTGACTACCTCAGGTGCTACTGACTACCTCAGGTGCTACTGACTACCTCAGGTGTTACTGACTACTTCAGGTGCTACTGACTACCTCAGGTGCTGCTGACTACCTCAGGTGCTACTGACTACCTCAGGTGCTACTGACTACCTCAGGTGCTACTGACTACCTCAGGTGCTACTGACTACCTCAGGTGCTACTGACTACCTCAGGTGTTGCTGACTACCTCAGGTGCTACTGACTACCTCAGGTGCTGCTGACTACCTCAGGTGCTACTGACTACCTCAGGTGCTACTGACTACCTCAGGTGCTGCTGACTACCTCAGGTGCTACTGACTACCTCAGGTGTTGCTGACTACCTCAGGTGCTACTGACTACCTCAGGTGCTACTGACTACCTCAGGTGCTACTGACTACCTCAGGTGCTACTGACTACCTCAGGTGCTACTGACTACCTCAGGTGCTACTGACTACCTCAGGTGCTACTGACTACCTCAGGTGCTACTGACTACCTCAGGTGCTACTGACTACCTCAGGTGCTGCTGACTACCTCAGGTGCTACTGACTACCTCAGGTGCTACTGACTACCTCAGGTGCTACTGACTACCTCAGGTGCTACTGACTACCTCAGGTGCTACTGACTACCTCAGGTGCTACTAATTTTATTTTAACACATTCTTGTTTTTAATACATTCTTTTATTATATTCACTAACTCCTTTATTCTAGCTGTAAATATCTACCGTAGATCATAAACTCACATTTGTTGTAAGAATTAAGGTGCTATTAGATGCTTCAGTGTATAACTGAATTATCTGTTCTGTAATAATCCCTTTTTCTTTTAATTTTTTACAAGTTTTAGAATAATTACAGAGTCTTATTCATAAGTCTAGTTGTAGATTCAGTATAACTCTTATATTATTTTATTCAGAAAATCTAGTTTGTAAAATTACTCTCATCCTATGATTATAGGCATAGATCCTGATGTAGACTTTTTACTAAATGAAATACACGAATCAAACAGTAACTGTAATTACTATACAGCAGATCAAGCAAAGACATTACTCAGTGCAAACAATAACATAACCATCTTTAACTACAATATCAGATCCTTGAGCAAACATTATGATGACCTCACAGCATTACTCAGTTCCCTTCATTCCAAAATATCAATCAACACACTCACAGAAACCGGGTTAAAGCCTGATATTACAGATGTCTGCATCATTCCTGGCTACATGGCCATGCACAACTGTAGAACAGACCAGCAAGGGGGAGGAACAGCTATATACTACTCAAATCAACTCGAATGCATCGATAAATCCTGCACAAGGGATGAACATGGAGAATATATCACAGCCAAATTTAAATAAAAAAAACCTACAAAAACCCCTCACAATTACAAACATATACAGAGTACCACAGTCAAACATTTACCACTTTAATGAAAAACTAGGTAACATGATTACTGATGCACACATGAATAAAGACCACCTGCTACTAACAGCAGATTTCAACATAAACATCCTACACGACCAGGACCCACAAGTAACCGAATTCACAAACACAATGAGTAACTGCCTGTTGCTACCAACAATATCTAAACCTACAAGAATCACCGAGACAAGCATCTCCTTAATAGACCACATCTGGACAAACACAATATCCCCTTTAAAATCAGGCATAATCACAGACAACACTACAGACCACTACCCAACCTTTCTCATAACTAATCTGGGCAAACTGCAACAAGACATTACTAAAGTAACCTTCAGACTACATAACGAGACAGCAGTTAACAACTTTATAGCAGCTATGAATAACATCGATTGGCAAACTGAGCTCGAAAAATATAGAGATATGAATGAATGTATAAATAATTTTCTAAAAAAAGCCCAAAGCCTCTTCAACAAGCATTGCCCCCCAAAAAACTAAACAGATCACAGCAAAGAGACTAAATAATCCCTGGCTAACACCAAGCATCTTCAAATCCATTAACACAAAGCACAAATATGAAAAACAGTATAGAATGGGTCTAGTAACTAGAGAACAGTCTAAACGTTACTCGTCAGCACTTACCAGCCTGATAAGAAGATCTAAAAAATTGTATTATGAAATTAGATTACATAACATCAAAGGTTATATGACAAAAAACCTGGAAAACTCTATCTGAAATTCTTGGAAATAAAAAGTTAACCAAAAACAAAACAATCAAATTAACAAAGTCAGATGAACCCCTACTCACACCTACTGAAACAGCAATCAGACTCAATGTTTTCTTCTCCACCATAGGTAAAAATCTAACGAACAAAATACCAAGCGTAAACACCCGTCCATCAGACTACCTCATAGGTACCTACCCAAATACGCTATTCCTAGCTCCAACCAACCCCATAGAAGTTACACTCATCATAAACACCCTTAAAAACAAGGCAGGAGACATAAACAGCTTGCCTGCTTTTATGTACAAAAAAGCTTCTCAAGTATTGTCACCAATTATTGCAACGCTCTTCAACAAATCCATTGAATCAGCAACCTTCCCAACAATCCTCAAAATAGCGAGGGTCACTACGATCCATACAGGAGGTGATCAAGCTGACTTGAATAACTATAGCCCAGTATCTAACTTACCACTGCTCTCTAAAATCTTTGAAAAATTAATGCATAGACGGATCTATTCCTACCTCGTCTCACACAACATATTAAACCCTTGTCAGTTTGGATTCAGGAATAATAAAAGCACGAATGACGCTATCATAAGCATGCTAGAACTAATATATACCGCACTCGAAAAGAAAGAGGTCCCGCTGGGCATTTTCATTGATTTACATAAAGCTTTCGATACAGTCGACCATGAATTGCTGTACTCCAAATTAACGCACTGTAGTATCAGAGGCCACTCTCTCAACTACCTGAAATCACACCTTAGTAACAAAACTCAATATGTGTATACAAATGATGCAAACTCTTCCACCCAACCAATCACAGTAGGAGTCCCACAAGGGAGCGTCCTTGGACCACTCCTCTTTCTCATCTACATCAATGATCTACCGAATGCATTACAGCTACTCAAACCCATATTATTTGCAGATGACACTACATATGTCTTTTCCCACCCAAACACGGTCATACTAGCAAACACATTCAATGCCGAATTGCAGAAAATATCTGCCTGGATGATGACTAATAAACTTACCCTGAATACTGGCAAAACCTATTTCATTCAATTTGGAAACAAAGCTGCAAATGATCCGATTAACATAACGATAAATGGATTATCAGTCACAAGACTCACAGAGGGAAAATTCCTAGGTATCCACCTTGACAGTAGCCTTAAGTTCCGGACACATACACAACAAATTACCATGAAAATCTCCAAGACTGTAAACTTACTATCAAAGGTAAGGTACTACGTTCCGCAATCAGCTCTCCTGGTACTGTACCATACACTCATATACCCTTATCTTACATGTGGAATTTGTGCATGGGGATCAACAACATCCAATCACCTAAAACCCCTCATAACCCAGCAAAAGGCAGCAGTAAGAATGATAACGAATTCCCACTCCCGCCAGCACACTCCACCAATTTTCAAAAGTCTGAATCTGCTCACCATTAAGAACCTCCAAACTTATTCATGTGCCTACTACATACACAGAACAATACACGCAAATATAAACCCTCCACTCAAACTTCTCCTCAACAACTTAAACAGGACACATGACCACAACACAAGACACAGATCTCTTTTTGATATACCTCGTGTCCTTATCACACTGTAAAATCTCTATGCACATAAAGGGCCCTAAAATATGGAATTCATTGATAAATTAGACACATATGCAACTCTTGGGTATCTTTATTGAGGAAACGTTTCGCCACACAGTGGCTTCATCAGTCCATACGAAGGAGAAACTTGAAGAACAGGAGGAGAATGAGGTAATCAGTCCCTTAACCTTGAGTCGATGTGTTCATTCCATCAATCTTGAATAGAATACGGCACATCAGCGGAGAAGCAGCTTATAAACCGTATGGCAGGAGAGGTGCAGCAGTCATATGTCGTGTCACATTTGTTCAATGTGGAAGTAGGTCGTGCCCAAGAATTAGGCAAGCGAAGAATTCCTAAGTATTAAGATCCCAAGAAGTTGCAGTGTCTGACAGATTTGTAGATGAATGGTTCAGAGAACCGACATGTTGATAAATTAGACACATGTGCAACTCTTGGGTATCTTTATTGAGGAAACGTTTCGCCACACAGTGGCTTCATCAGTCCATACGAAGGAGAAACTTTAAGAACAGGAGGAGAATGAGGTAATCAGTCCCTCAACCTTGAGTCGATGTGTTCAGTCCTTCAATCTTGAATAGAATACGATGGACTGAACACATCGACTCAAGGTTGAGGGACTGATTACCTCATTCTCCTCCTGTTCTTCAAGTTTCTCCTTCGTATGGACTGATGAAGCCACTGTGTGGCGAAACGTTTCCTCAATAAAGATACCCAAGAGTTGCATATGTGTCTAATTTATCAACATGTCGGTTCTCTGAACCATTCATCTACAAATGGAATTCATTACCAGAAGATATTAAAGTAACCCAATCTGAAAATCAGTTTAAGACTCTTCTCAAAAACCAATTAATCACCCTAGACTAAATGCTAAATACTCAGCACACACACTCACCTATGTATAAATAAATAACATAAAGGCACTATACCGTGACTGGAACAATACACAAATAACCCGCACATAAAAGAGAGAAGCTTACGACGACGTTTCGGTCCGACTTGGACCATTGACAAAGTCACACTAACATCAAAGGTTATATGACAAAAAACCTGGAAAACTCTATCTGAAATTCTTGGAAATAAAAAGTTAACCAAAAACAAAACAATCAAATTAACAAAGTTAGTGTGACTCACCTATGTACTCCCACATCATAACTTCAATAATCACTTTGAACCTTTTATCCATTGTTGACAGGAAAATAATTGAATCATTGTTTTCACAAAAAACATTTTAGACTATATGAATATATCCATTGTCTTATACAAATTTGATTCTCTTATAATTAATAATCTACTGTTCAACTATGAAATAATTACTGTCCTACTGTACAACTATGATATAATCCTTAATACTTAAGTTGTCTGTAAGCCAATAACATTAAGTTGGCCCATAATGCCTAGGCATAATAGAGGCTCTCTTATCATTGCAACCCACTATTGTAAATGTAAAATCTCAATGTACTGTTTGCAAAGACATAAAATAAATAAATAAATAAATAAATATCTGCCTCCCTTTCCTTCTATTCTCTCTCTCTCTCTTTCTCTTTCACTCAGTCCATTTCTTTATCTTTTATAACTCCCTTCTCCTCCTCCCATTCTCCTCACTCTCCCCTCTTTACTAATTCTTCTTTCTCTCCTTCTTCCTATCCTACTCATTCTGGTTCATCCCCACAAATTAATTGTCTCCTGGACTGGTACAGTTCCTAGCGGTATAAACACGTCCCCTGGAACTCTCCGGACGACCTATCTTGTTACTTGCAGCCAACAACAGGACATTTCGGCTTTTTATCTGCGAGGCTTGTGACAAAGACACGGCCTGAGCTCTTCAGAGCTGGATGCACCTGAAGCCTGGGATGAGGCGAGGAGCTCAGGAAGGCTGACTGGGCTTTGATTCTCCTGATGCTGTTGATTGTTGTTGATAGTAGTGATTAGGAGGTGTTCACACTCTTACTGCTTCTCTCCTTATATATCTCTCCCTTCCTTCCCCCCCTCTATATCTCCCTTCCTTCCCCCTCTCTCTATCTCTTCCTTCTTTTCCCTTCCTTCCCTTTATTTCTCCCATCCCCTCCCTCTATCTCTCCCTTCCTTCCCCCTCTGTCTCTCTCTTTCTTCCCTTCCCTTTATCTCTCCCTTCCATCCCGCTCTCCTTTAGTCTCTCCCTCCCTTCCATGCCTCTATCTCTCCACCCCTCCTCTATATCTCCCTTCCTTCTTTCCCTCCCTCTACATCTCTCTTTCTCCATCTGTCCATTTTTTCTTTCCTCTCCTCATCTTCTCCCTCCCTGTTCTTCTCTTCATTTCTCACTCCCTCCTTCATTCCCTAATATTTTTCATTCCATCTCCTTAACAAGGAAGGTATCTTGATGCCTGTGAGGGGCTCTCGATCCAAGGAATTGGGCTTATCCTCCTCTTCTATAGCTCAAACATGAATGCCTCAGGTTTCCCAGGTGTTGTAAGGCCCCTACAGATTTAGCGCATTCCCTGATTTAAAAAATCCCGGCTTCTCCTTCCTTCCTTCCTTTTCCCTCTTCTCATTTTATTTCCTTTCTCTCCTAACATATAAATTCTTCTCATTCTCATTTCTCCCAGCTTTACCCTCTAAATTATCATGCTTACGTCCTCTTTCCCTTATCTCTTCTTCTCATTACCACATCTTCCTATTGCCGTCTCCTCTCATTACATTCTCTTCCTGCTACACATCTTCCTGTTACCACCTTTTTCCTTGACCACCTATCGCCATTTCCTTTTCTTTCAGTCTTTTATAACCTCCTCCTCTATATCACGGTTCTCTCCTCGCCAACATCGCCTCCCTCTCCTCCCATACATCAACTTCCTCTTCTCTCCTATATCGCCTACCTCTCCTCACCTGTATCATCCCTCTCACCTTCCCTACAGTTCGTCCTTCTCCTCTCCTACATTACCTCTCTTTCCACCTCTACATCATTTCTCTTTACTCCCCTACATCATTTCTCTTTCCTCCCTTCATCACCTCTCTTTCCTCCCCTACATCGCCTCTCTTTCCTTCCCTATATCACTTCTACATCTCTTCCTCGCCTTCTTCTCCATCCCTACATCACTTCCATTTATGTCTCTTCCTCGCCTTCTTCTCCTTCCCTACATCATTTCCATTTATGTCTCTTCCTCGCCTTCTTCTCCTTCCCTACATCATTTCCATTTATGTCTCTTCCTCGCCTTCTTCTCCTTCCCTACATCATTTCCATTTATGTCTCTTCCTCGCCTTCCTCTCCTTCCCTACATCATCTTTTGAATAAGTCATGTTGTTAAGGTGACGAAGTATCACAGCACCCGGATGAAACAAACTAGTTCCACCTCAGCTAAGACCAGCGAGGGTGGACCACTCACTCGTGGCTTTGAGTTCAGCGGAAGAACGTAGACTGTATCACATGGCAGAGAAATATTGATATTGAAAAACAGCTGACTCTCTCTTTACCATTTTTTTCAAAGCAAGCCGCAAGTTCAGAGACTTTAAAGAGCAAATATACGGCCAGTACTGGGAACAGTTCTTGCAATTACGTGGCTTCTGTTGCCCAAATATGATCTAAGATCAGCTATATTTCAAAACCTAACACACTTCTGCCTAAACATCACTTACTTAAGACGTATGCAGACATGCAACAGGAAATAGGTATAGAAGATACTTATTGCATTACACCCAATGATCTTCGAACTACATTATAAAAAAGGCATAACCTAAAACACCCTTGACATCTCAGTAAGCTGCCCACCAACTCTTTCCATGATCTGTGAAGGTTCAGTCTGAAGGATGGAGCCCTACCTGACAGCTGGACACACTCTCATAGTTCCCTTCCAAAACGTAACTCTCACAGGTTTGGATACATCGCAATATCATTCTGCTTTTACAGAGACCTTGACATAATTGTCTTTGACAGGTTCAGTGTTCATACACATATCAGTTCTTAATATCCATGGGTTCATACAAGGAAAAAACATCCAACCTCACTTTAGTGAGTACTTCAGCAGGCAGAGGCATGGCACAAAAGCAGCTTTTATTGACTTCAAAGCTGCCTTTGAGACATCCAACACAGACCTAAGAACAATTAGCCAATTTCGGTAACAGGGCAAATTATTAACTTGAATTGAAGAACGCGTGAGCAACAGCACAGCCTCAGTCATATGTAAAGGTGACCACCCCTCCCTCTCCCCCTCCCCCCCCCAAAAAAAAATGCCACAGTTGATATGGCCGCACCTCAGTGTGAAGTGCTGAACCTCATTCTCTGTAACACAATGATGCATTGGCTTGTCTTAAACATCCCTACTCATACCCTATCTGATACCCTTCCACATCAGTGACAATGACATTGAGTTTCGTAAATAAAACAAACACTTAGGAGCTGTAATAAACAGAGATACTCTAAGTTACCTACACTTAAGACATAAAGAGACCGAACATTCGCAACAATATTAAATTTGCAAGATTATTCTACATGATCTTTCTACGATCTCCCATACCCTACACTTGACTTTTCACCAGCAATTCCAAGTAAACTTGAAGTAATTCAGAGCAAAACCTTAAGGATAATTTTGAGTGTTCTGTTGTGTAGTGGGATCTTGAACATGAGGGAAGAACTGAATCTTCCTTCTGTATGTGAAGGGATAAAGGATATCACAGTTAAACCTAATCTCCTGTGATCATGAAAGATTCTATATAGTCATCACAGCTCAGGGATGTACTGGTTGATGTTTACAACTTGACATATAGTGCCAGTAACATACTACCTCATAGCCTGTCTCGCTCCGTCACCTTATTTCCTCCCCTCTAGTGGCCTCTCTCTCTCTCCTCTTCTTCGTTTCCTCTCTCCTTCTTTCCTACTTGCATGGTATTCTCTCCTGCTGCCATGGTCTGCCTCTCCTGCTTACATGGCCTCTGTCCTGCTTAAATGGCCTCTCTCTCCTGCATGCATGGCCTTCCTCTCCTCCTTCCATGGCCTCCCACTCTTGCTTGCATGGCCACCCTGCATCCCTCTCATCCACCTCTCCACCTTCCCTCCCTTCGTCCCACCCCTCTCGTAACCTCCCTCCCTCCTTCAGAATGAAGGGTCTCTCTATTAAATTTTATTCTTACTGCCAGATAATTCTCTTTTCTTTTCAAGAAGTTTGTGACTAAGAAAAGTTTTAGCCTCCGGTTAAGAGCTTCTTTCTTAGCTGCCGCCTCCACCGCCTCCACCACCTCCACCACCAGGGAGGTTTTAGAGTGCAATTTTAAGAATAATAAAGAAATAATATACACTTAGAGAGGCTTCCAGCTCAGGGAATTAAAGCGATCCTTCCCTCCTTGGGATTCAGCCTAATTAATTCCCTTTTTCTAGGTGCTTCATGGCCCCTACGGTATTAGAACTTTCCCCATAAAAATAATAATATAGTTAACCCTGTAATAAGAAAGGAATTGAACAGATATTTTGCTAATCTAATAAATTATTTTCGACACTGAACATAACCCGTCTCCCATGTTTCTAGACAGAATCGAAAAATACTGCAGCCATCTTCCAACTTTAACTGCGTGCTAGGGGAAACTAATGCTTTAAGATGACATATATATGTCGTGCTTCAGTCCTAATACAGAGAAAACTAAGATAACGCGTATACATAGTGGCAGAAGTCAGGTGAATTGTCGTGTGGGTAGAGGTGGTAGTCGTAGCAGTAGTGGAACTAAGGAGGTGAGAGGGATGGTTACAGAGGGACCTGTTGACATCATGAAACTGCTGTTGACATCATGAAACTGCTGCTACATGATGTCAACAGGTCCCTCTGTAACCATCCGTCTCACCTCCTTAGTTCCACTACTGCTACGACTACTACCTCTACCCACACGACACTTCACCTGACTCCTGCCACTATATATACGCGTTTTCTTAGTTTTCTCTGTATTAGGACTGAATAAGCCACTCGTGGCGAAACGTTTCCTTTAATAAATGTCCTGAACTGTACATAAGTGTCTTTTTCCACACAGCAACGCTCTCCTTGCCGAATAAGGCAAGCGAAAATTTGTGTATACAATAATTTCGCTAAAATCATTCTGAACCTAATGAATGAAATATATTTCATTGTTTGTTTATTATTACAGTGGACCCTCGGTACTCGAACAGCTCCGTACTCGAACGCTTTGTTCAGTAAAAAAAATCGCTCGGTAGTCGACCGTTAGCTCGGCACTCGACCAAACGAATACGACCTGCCAGAACATGCTCATCAGTCTCCCCGCAGCCGTCGCTCAGTCCAAAACTCTGCTGAACTTTACGATAAACTATTTCGTGTTTCTTGGGGCCTAATAAGATGAGTGATAATTGGTCAGAATGTGTTTGCCCTGATGTAAACACCGCCTCTGCCTCTCCATACAATATGCCTTTTATTATTAATTTCGGCATCTTTATTGTGCTTTTTAGTTTACTGTGCACCCCATCTCCATCCTGTGGATGGTAACGCAAGACCATATATAAATTAGAGGCCTAGGAACCCTCGATAAGAATTAATGAGTATATTTTGGGTAAATACCTAAAATATGTCTTACTAGTTGCAAGGAAATTTAGGACATTTGCTTAATATGTCACGAATCATATATTCATGAATAAGATACCTTGACATATTATATATATTATTATTCTGTCCGTCTCAATACTCCTTAATAAGCAGCCTATATTTGTGAAAAATATATAATTATATTTTTAAATTCCTTATTATTTTTTCTTTTTAATTTCTGTAGATGTTTAAGATTCAGAGAATTCAGGGATTTTTTGAGTATTCAACCGTTCACCTTTCTCAAGGATTCGGTGCTATTCTCCTATGGTCAGTTGTATTGCATTCAGGGTCAGGCGAGTAAACTTGTCAGCTAGTGTTTATCAGGTCCATTGTAGACGTGCACTCTACCTTGTTTTAAAATTAATGAGATTTTCGAATGGAAAACAACACCCACAATATATGAAACGAGGTGTAAATATAGTTACAAAATATATGAGCACGCATATCAAATTTATATGTTAATTTTCCCCTCATTACACTCCCCTGCTTCGCATATCTTACCACCTTCCCCCTCTCTCCGTTACTTCTCCGCGATGTTCCTCGCCTTCAACTATCTTTCACTCCACATTCGTTATATTTTATCTCCCCCTCTACCATCCTCCTTCTCACGCTTTGCCCACCCACCTCACATCCCCTTTCCCTTTTTTCTCACTTCTCTTGCCTCCCATCTCTTCCTTCCTCCCCTATCCTTGCTTCCTCCTCGCCAATACAACTCATCATCTCCTTCTTCCCCTCCTTTTTTCCACAAAAACATTCACCCCCTCCCCGTCGTACTTACCACCACCTTCACTTCCAAACAGCAACCCAAAAAACACCTACAGTTAATCTGACCTACCACCACATTCGCAAGACAGATGCGCACGCAGATTATCTGAGTCAGCAGCAAAACAAATACGAGGACAAATGGCTCTCCCACCACTGTTTTTGTTGTGTCTGTGTTCACGTTTTGTCCTGGAAACTGTCTGGGGAAAGTTGGCAAGCTGCGTGACCACCTGGACACGTACCAAAATAATGACTCAACTTCCTCCAACACCCTACTCTTAGTTTTGTTTACTTTTTGAGAACTCTTGCACCAGAGAAGTTGCCTCGAGATCAAACAGTCCAACACAGCCATCCCTGCAAAAACACTTACAATATATATATATATAGATATATATATATATATATATATATATATATATATATATATATATATATATATATATTATTGTAACCACGGACGAGTGGTATTGATCAATAACAACACTGCGCTAGCCAAGGATTCGAACCCATGTTGTACTGGCCTGCCTCATGGTAAGCGAGAACCACATGACGCTTTAAACCACAGGACCATCCAACCCTACAAGAATGGCACAGCCAGCAGAGCTAGCTGTTGGGCCTCCATCCGAGGTGTGGAAGCTTCTAAGCTAATTTCATTCCACTCATACCACTCGTCCGTGGTTACAATAATATGTAAATGCTGCTCGTGAGGCTAGTGCACCAAACAGGGATGATAATGAAATCAGCTTAGAAGCTCCCACACCTCCGTATGCCCTCGGATGGCGGCCCAACAGCTAGCATTGCTGACTGCGCCATTCTTGTAGGGTTGGGTGGTCCTGTGGTTTAAAGCGTCATGTGGTTCTAGCTTACCATGAGGTAGGCCAGTACAACATGGGTTCGAATCCTTGGCTAGCGCAGGGTTGATATATATATATATATATATATATATATATATATATATATATATATATATATATATATATATATATATATATATATATATATCGTGCCGAATAGGCAGAACTTGTGATCTTGGCTTAAATAGCAACGCTCATCTTGCCATATAGGACAAGCAAAAATTTGTGTATGCAATAATTTCGCCAAAATCATTCTGAACCTAACGAAAAAAATATATTTCACTGTGTTTGTTAATATTAAATTATTGTAAACAAATCTAAAATATATTTAGTTGGGTTAGGCTAAAACAAATTGTTCTTGTTATAATTAGGTTAGGTAAGTTTTCTAAGATTCTTTTGGAGCAAAATTAAAATTTTTTACATTAACATTAATGAAAAAAAAATATATCTTTAAACGTATAAGAGAAAATTTTAGAGAGGACTTAATTTTAAATGAGTTCTTGCTAATTGACCAGTTTTACATATTCGGCACGACATATATATATATATATATATATATATATATATATATATATATATATATATATATATATATATTCATATTCATAAATGCAAATAATGAGATGCCTCCGCTCTTGGAGAAAATCCAATTGTTTCCGAAACTCAAATCTTGTAAGACTGATAAACTTTACCATTTCAGCGATGAATACCAAAACACAGTTTTAGGGCAAATGTCGCCTAGTCCCTCGTCCTTGTCTTGAAGGCTGTGGATGTTTTGTTAATCTCCAGGGTTTGTTTCCTGGACCTCAGCAATGAGAGTGGCTACTCTCACCGCTGGGCAACGGCGACCAGTGCTTGAAGTCTGTGGAGAAACATTAACAGGATAACCTTCAAATAATCAAAATGGTAACATCTAATTTTTTTTTTTGCAGAATATGTACTAAGTAGGTGCCTGCACATACATACACACACACACACACACACACACACACACACACACACACACACACACACACACACACACACACACACAGTCCTTAAAGAGGGAGGAGAGACATTGTGTGTACCATTAACGAAGATCTTCAACACATTTGAAACTGGGCAACTCCCTGAGGTATGGAAGATGGCAAATGTAGTCCCAATTTTTAAAAAGGGAGATAGACATGAGGCACTAAACTACAGACCTGTATCATTAACGTGTATAGTATGCAAGGTCATGGAGAAGATCATCAGGAGGAGAGTGGTGGAGCACCTGGAAAGAAACAAGTGTATAATTGACAACCAGCATGGTTTCAGGGAGGGAAAATCCTGTGTCACAAACCTATTAGAGTTTTATGACAAGGTGACAGAAGTAAGACAAGAGAGAGAGGGGTGGATCGACTGCATTTTTTTGGACTGCAAGGCCTTCGACACAGTTCCTCACAAGAGGTTACTGCAAAAGCTAGAGGATCAGGCACACATAACAGGAAAGGCACTGCAATGGATAAGAGAATACCTTACAGGGAGGCAACAACGAGTCATGGTACGTGATGAGGTGTCAAAGTGGGCGCCTGTGACAAGCGGGGTTCCACAGGGGTCAGTCCTAGGACCTGTGCTGTTCTTGGTATATGTGAATGACATAACGGAAGGGATAGACTCAGAAGTGTCCTTGTTTGCGGACGATGTGAAGTTAATGAGAAGAATCAAATCGGATGAGGATCAGGCAGGACTACAAAGAGACCTGGACAGGCTACAAGCCTGGTCCAGCAACTGGCTCCTTGAGTTTAACCCTGCCAAATGCAAAGTCATAAAGATTGGGGAAGGGCAAAGAAGACCGCAGACACAATATAGTTTAGATGGCCAAAGTCTGCAAACCTCACTCAAGGAAAAAGATCTGGGGGTGAGTATAACACCGAGCATATCTCCTGAGGCGCACATCAATCAGATAACTGCTGCAGCATACGGGCGCCTGGCAAACCTACGGATAGCGTTCCGATACCTCAGTAAGGAGTCGTTCAAGACTCTGTATACCATTTACGTCAGGCCCATACTGGAGTATGCAGCACCAGTTTGGAATCCACACCTAGCCAAGCACGTCAAGAAATTAGAGAAAGTGCAAAGGTTTGCAACAAGACTAGTCCCAGAGCTACGGGGATTGTCCTACGAAGAAAGGTTGAGGGAAATCGGCCTGACGACACTGGAGGCCAGGAGGGTCAGGGGAGACATGATAACGACATATAAAATACTGCGCGAAATAGACGAGGTGGACAAAGACGGGATGTTCCAGAGATGGGACACAGACACAAGAGGTCACAATTGGAAGTTGAAGACTCAGATGAATCAAAGGGATGTTAGGAAGTATTTCTTCAGTCATAGAGTAGTCAAGCCGTGGAATAGCCTAGAAAGTGAAGTAGTGGAGGCGGGAACCATACATAGTTTTAAGGCGAGGTATGATAAAGCTCATGGAGCATGGAGAGAGAGAGGACCTAGTAGCAATCAGTGAAGAGGCGGGGCCAGGAGCTATGACTCGACCCCTGCAACCACAAATAGGTGAGTACACACACACACACACACACACACAAATAGGTAATTAGAAAGTGAGAGAGACAGAAAACTTTGAAATGAGCTGAGACAAGATAACGGCTCTTTGCTCATAAAATACATGGAATGCTGTCTCCCAGTTAATCCTGCCGAGCTTTAATGTTAGTTAAAAACGGGAACGAGAGCAAGAAGTACCTCATCAACACACCACTTGGCTATGTTAATCCCACACTTGTGACTTTCATCCCTTGTCCACCACACCTCCCTCCACACCTCCCTCCACACCTCCCTCCATCTCTTCTTCCCTAGTTCTCACCCCCACCCCTGTCTTGCTCTCTTCTTCCACACCTGCTACCTCTTCCTCCATTTCTCTCTCTCTCTCTTTCTCTCTCTCTCTCTCTCTCTCTCTCTCTCTCTCTCTCTCTCTCTCTCTCTCTCTCTCTCTCTCTCTCTCTCTCTCTCTCTCTCTCTCTCTCTCTTTCTCTCTCTCTCTCTCTCCCATTCTACACCTTTCCTTCAGCGCTTCCCACCCCTTTCCTCTCTTTTTTTCAAATCTTTTCTAATTCCAGTTTTACTCCTCTTTTCTCCTCCCTTTTCATTTCTCCCGACCCTCATAAACCCTCCCTTTCTTCTTTCTATTTCATCTTTCCCCTTTCTATTCTCCCATCGCATTTTCATCTCCTTTCACTGTTCTCCTTCCTAGCTCGTTCTTTCGCTTCCATTCCTCTTCCCGTCTCCATACCCTAACACTCCTTTGCACTCCCTGCCTCTCCCTTTCTCCCTCCTCTTCCACACTTTTTCTTTCCTAATTACATAACTAATTCCTCCAATTCACTTTCCACTTCTTTTCCCCCTACTCCTCTTTCACAAAACTCTTTCTTCCTCCCCACCTTTCTATCCTTCCTTCTCAAATTCCTCTTATCAATTAACCCTTTCTCAAGGACGGAGTAGAGTTTCCTTTTCCATATTCTTACTTCCCTCCCTCAATCAGTCCTCGCTCCCTTTCTCGGCTCTCTCAGATTCCTGCCTTTCTATTTTCCACCTTCTATTCCCCCAGCTTCCTTCCCGCTTCTCCTATTTAAGTCTCTACATCTTTCTCTTCCTCTGCAGCATCCTCCTCTTTCCCTTGAGACGCGTTGAGACTCGTGTTCTGAACTTCAAGTTCCTCTCTCTCTCTCTCTCTCTCTCTCTCTTTCTCTCTCTCTCTCTCTCTCTCTCTCTCTCTCTCCTTTCTTTAGAGTAATAATCTTTACACTGCACTTCTGGATTTAGTCTAATTCTCACTACTGACTCTTTATCTTACCTCACTGATGTCACCTTACCTCTTTGATGTTATCTTCTCTCAATGATGTTATCTTCCCTCATTGATGTTATCTTACCTCATTGATATCTTACCTCATTCCTGTTATCTTACCTCACTGATGTTATCATTCTTCACTGATGTTATCTTACATTACTGCTGTTACCTTAGCTCACTGCTGTTATCTTACCTTGCTCCTGCTATCTTACCTCATTGATGTTATCTTAATTCACTGATGTTATCTCCCCTCCTTGCTGGTATCTTACTTCATTGATGTTATCTTAGCTCATTGATGTTATCTTAATTCACTGATGTTATCTTCCCACCTTGCTGGTATCTTACTTCACTGATGTTATCTTAGCTCATTGCTCTTATTTTACCTCAGTTAAGTAATGTTACTTCAGTTTTGTTATTTTGCCTCATTTACGTTATCTTACCTCATTGATAAGATCACAGGGAACGACGTTCCATGTGATCGTATTTGCTTGGACCTCTTCCTCTTCACTGCAACATTGCAAGCTCTTGATAACAAAAAAAGGAACAATACCGTGACTGGAACAATACACAAATAACCCGCACATAGAAAAGAGGAGCTTACGACGACGTATCGGTCCGACTTGGACCATTTACAAAGTCACACTGACTTTGTAAATGGTCCAAGTCGGACCGATACGTCGTCGTAACCTCCTCTTTTCTATGTGCGGGTTATTTGTGTAAGCTCTTGATGATGCATTGATTGCAACACGAAATTCCTAGATCTATCATTCTACTCCACCCGTGGTTGTTTTGCATCTTGTATCGCTCGTTCGCCATATTTGTATTATATATATATATATATATATATATATATATATATATATATATATATATATATATATATATATATATATATATATATATATGGGTGTGAGGCATGGGTGATGAATGTTGCAGCGAGGAGAAGGCTGGAGGCAGTGGAGATGTCATGTCTGAGGGCAATGTGTGGTGTGAATATAATGCAGAGAATTCGTAGTTTGGAAGTTAGGAGGAGGTGCGGGATTACCAAAACTGTTGTCCAGAGGGCTGAGGAAGGGTTGTTGAGGTGGTTCGGACATGTAGAGAGAATGGAGCGAAACAGAATGACTTCAAGAGTGTATCAGTCTGTAGTGGATGGAAGGCGGGGTAGGGGTCGGCCTAGGAAAGGTTGGAGTGAGGGGGTAAAGGAGGTTTTGTGTGCGAGGGGCTTGGACTTCCAGCAGGCATGCGTGAGCGTGTTTGATAGGAGTGAATGGAGACAAATGGTTTTTAATACTTGACGTGCTGTTGGAGTGTGAGCAAAGTAACATTTATGAAGGGGTTCAGGGAAACCGGCAGGCCGGACTTGAGTCCTGGAGATGGGAAGTACAGTGCCTGCACTCTGAAGGAGGGGTGTTAATGTTGCAGTTTAAAAACTGTAGTGTAAAGCACCCTTCTGGCAAGACAGTGATCGAGTGAATGATGGTGAAAGTTTTTCTTTTTCGGGCCACCCTGCCTTGGTGGGAATCGGCCAGTGGGATAATAATAAAAAAATAATATATATATATATATATATATATATATATATATATATATATATATATATATATATATATATATTCATATATATATATATATATATATATATATATATATATATATATATATATATATATATATATATATATATATATATATGTATATATATATATATATATGTCGTGCCGAATAGGCAGAACTTGCGATCTTGGCTTAAATAGCAACGCTCATCTTGCCATATAGGACAAGCGAAAATTTGTGTATGCAATAATTTCGCCAAAATCATTCTGAACCTAACGAAAAAAAATATGTATCACTGTGTTTGTTTAGTATTAAATTATTGTAAACAAATCTAAAATATATTTAGTTAGGTTAGGCTAAAATAAATTGTTCTTGTTATAACAAGGTTAGGTAAGTTTTCTAAGATTCTTTTGGAGTAAAATTAAAAATTTTTACATTAACATTAATGAAAAAAAAAATATTTTTAAACGTATAAGAGAAAAATTCAGAAAGGACTTAATTTTAAATGAGTTCTTGCTAATTGACCAGTTTTACATATTCGGCACGACATATATATATATATATATATATATATATATATATATATATATATATATATATATATATATATATATATATATATATATATATATATACTGCATATAGACAATATTCCTTCCTCCTCATTTCTTTCTTGTCATCCTCTATTTCCTACCATAATCCTACTTTTCCCTTCCCTACCCTCCCTCCCCCATCCCATTCCTTTAATTGCCACGTTGATTCTGGTCCATCTAACAAGCTACAGTCCTCATGGTCGTTGTGCTCATCGCCTTTACATGGCGATGAGGAGACACAGCCTCCACACCAATATTGTGAGAGTCTAGGTTATGTTAGTAGTGTCTCAGGCAGGACCTGACGTGTCTTACTGTAACGAGTCGCAAGGAGGGAAGGAAGAAAGGGAAGAAGAAGGGAGAGAAGGGTGGAAAGAGGATGGGAAGGAAGATGGGAGGTAAAGATGGAGGGAGGGAGGGAAAGATTTGAGGAAGGAAAGAGTGAGGTAGAGAAGAATTGCAGGAAGGAGAGAGATAGGGAGAGATGGAGGAAAGAAATCATAGAGGGAAAAATGCATGGAAGGAGGGAGGGGAGAAAGGAAGTAGAGATGGGGGAAGAGAGAGAGAGAGAGAAGGGGGAGGAAGGGATGTAGAAGAGAAGGATGGAAAGAAGGAGAGAGAGAAGGAACGATATGGCAGTGAGGAAGGATGCGAAAGAGAGAGGGAAAATTAGGGAATAAAACAAGGAAATAGAGAATATGATGGAGAAAAAATGAGGGGGAATAGAAAGATGAGCGGATGAAGGGAAAATGAGAGAGCAAAGTTAGGAAGGATGAAGGGAAAAGTGAAAGGAGAGGGAGAGAGGGAGAGCTCGAAGACAAAAATTACAGAAAGAGGGAAAGATATGCTTGGTGAGAAGAAAAAAACGGATAAATAATAATGGAAAATGAGAATGGGAGGCAGAGGTGGATAGAGAACAAAAATGAACAAAGAGGTAAATAGGAAGAAGAGGCAAATGACAGGTAAGTGAAAGCATGGGAGAAGATGTGAAAGTTCATGAGGGGATGGATGGAGAGTGGGGAGGAGGAGGGAGCAGGGAAGGGAGGGGGGATTATGAGAAAGAGGGTGGAAAGGAATGAGGGAGAGTTAGTTTAGGGGAGGACGGGTGGGATAGAAGGAAAGGAAAGGACAATGTCATATAGGAGAGGAGAGCTAAAGAAGGATACTTGAGAAGGAGGCAACAGATGAGAGGAAAAAATGGTGAATAAAAGAGGAAAGGAGGAGAGAGAGAGAGAGAGAGAGAGAGAGAGAGAGAGAGAGAGAGAGAGAGAGAGAGAGAGAGAGAGAGAGAGAGAGAGAGAGAGAGAAAGAGAGAGAGAAAGAGAGAGAGAGAGAGAGAGAGAGAGAGAGAGAGAGAGAGAGAGAGAAAGAGAGAGAGAGAGAATTAACATGCACATTGAACAATAAATAATATTTCAATTAAACTTCTTTACCATTAAATTAAAAATGTTGTGCCTACAATGTTTTTATTTAACTTTCCGTGACGAGCTTGACCATAACTCTTGCAAATCTGTTTTGTTTATGATTTACTACAAACAGTTGAAATTTATATTTTATTTTCCATTCCAGTAGAGTCAGTCTGAATTTGTTTGTCAGGTGTTTAAATAAACGTCAGAATATTTGACTCGTATTTAGTCTTCTACTAATTTGTGAGAGCTAGTTTGTTTATTGGCATGTTTATTAGTTTTTTTTTTTTTTGTGCCAGGCTTCCCATTGAAGCTAGGGTAAGGAAAAATTATCAGAGGTTTCATTTTTCCCAGAAGCAGGTTGTAGGCTTCACGGCTTTATAAAATATTAATTTACGAGGATGTCCGTCGGGAAGGGAGGAAGAATTATTTTTGACACCTTGTTGATTGGCACCTCATTTTAAAGCTTCTTATTCTGTTTTCCGAAACAAATATGGAGTTCCAAAATGTTGATTTTTGGGTAATATCCCTGGAGAAAGAATTGTGATACTTTTTTATTGTGTCAGTATGGAATTTACGGGTACCTACTCACTTTCTGACAAGGCAGGTGTGTGGGTGCTAATCCCCACACTTCTCTCCTGAGAAGAAGGATATGTAGGTCCGAGAGCCAGCTCTCCTGCCTCCAAACAATACGAGAACTGGACTGTCCCTCACACTCACCTCCAAATAATATCAGAGTTGGACTGTCCCTCACACTCACCTCCAAATAATATCAGAGTTGGACTGTCACTCACACTCACCTCCAAATAATATCAGAGTTGGATTGTCACTCACACTCACCTCCAAATAAAATGAGTTGGACTGTCACTCACACTCACCTCCAAATAATATCAGAGTTGGACTGTCACTCACACTCCCCTCCACACAATACGAGTGCAGGTCTGTCACTCACACTCCCCTCCACACAATACGAGTGCAGGTCTGTCACTCACACTGCCCTCCACACAATACGAGTGCTGGACTGTCCCTTACCTGCCTCCACACAAGGCTCGTGTTGATTTCTTTTTACTTCAACAACTCACAGGACACCTAGTAAAGTAAGAAAATTTTCCATTAAAAATTTCCTGGTTATTCAACTAGTATATTAACACACACACACACGCACACACACACACACACACACACACACACACACACACATACACACACACACACACACACACACACACACACACACACACATATATATATATATATATATATATATATATATATATATATATATATATATATATACACACATACATACACGTAGTGGAGGCGGGAACCATACATAGTTTTAAGGCGAGATATGATAGAGCTCATGGGGCAGGGAGAGAGAGGACCTAGTAGCAATCAGCGAAGAGGCGGGGCCAGGAGCTGTGACTCGACCCCTGCAACCACAAATAGGTGAGTACAAATAGGTGAGTACACACACACACACACACACACACACACACACACACACACACACACGGGGCCAGGAGCTCGGACTCGACCCCCGCAACCTCAACTAGGTGAGTACACACACACACACACACACACACACATACACACCTCTCCGTGCGCCCATAGAAAGGGAGCAGAGACGCTGTGTATACCACTAACAACAATTTTCAACACATCCATTGAAGCTGGGCAACTACCTGAGGTATGGAAGAGGTAAATGTAGTCACCATATTTTTAAGAAAGGAGACAGACACGAGGCACTAAAATATAGACCACCGTCACTGACATGTATAGTATGCCAAGTCATAGAGATGATTATTAGAAGAAGAGTGGTTGAGCATCTGGAACGAGACAAGGTTATAAACGATAACCAGCACGGATTCTGGAAGGAAAGTTCTGTGCCACAAACCTGCTGGAGTTTTATGACAAGGTACTTGAAGTAAGACACGAGAGAGAGAGGGGTAAGTAGATTGCATTTTCTTGGACTGCAAGAAGGCCTTCGACACAGTTCCTCACAAGA
>NC_091342.1:25750161-25767661 GCF_038502225.1 Cherax quadricarinatus | reverse complement strand
ACCTTTTATCCACCAATACATAATCTAACAAACTACTTTCATTACGTGCTGTATCTTACCTTGTATATTTATTTATCCTCTTCTTCATAAAATATGTATTGCTTATTACCAAACCTCTTTCTACACATAGCTCAATTAAAGGCTCCCCATTTTCATTTACCCCTGGCACCCCAAATTTACCTACTACTCCCAACCACCATCACTCTCACACTTGGTTCAAAACTCCTCACGCATTCATTCAACGTTTCCTGAAATCTCTCTCTCTCTCCTCTACACTTCTCTCTTCTCCAGGTGCATATACGCTTACTATAACCCACTTTTCACATCCAGCCTTTATTTTACTCCACATAATCCTTGAATTAATACATTTATAGTCCCTCTTTTCCTGCCATAATTTATCCTTCAACATTATTGCTACTCCTTCTTTAGCTCTAACTCTATTTGAAACCCCTGACCTAATCCCATTTATTCCTCTCCACTGAAACTCTCCCACCCCCTTCAGCTTTGTTTCACTTAAAGCCATGACATCCAGTTTCTTCTCATTCATAACATTCACAATCATCTCTTTCTTATCAATTGCACAACATCCACGCACATTCAGACTTCCCACTTTGACAATTTTCTTCTTATTATTCTTTTTAGTAAGTATTACAGGAAAATTGGTTACTAGCCCATTGTTCCCGGCATTTTAGTTGACTTTTACAACACGCATGGCTTACGGAGGAAAGATTCTTATTCCACTTCCCCATGGATATAAAAGAAAAAGTAATAAGACCAAGAACTGTTAAGATAATATCAAAGGAAACTCAGATGAGTGTGTATAAACAAACATGTACATGTATGTGTAGTGTGACTTAAGTGTAAGTAGAAGTAGCAAGACGTACTTGTAATCTTACATATTTATGAGACAGACAAAAGACACCAGCAATCCTACCATCATGTAAAACAATTATAGGCTTTCGTTTCACACTAACTTGGCAGAACGGTAGTACCCCTCTGGGTGGTTGCTGTCTACCAACCTACATATATATATATATATATATATATATATATATATATATATATATATATATATATATATATATATATATATATATATATATATATATATAATTATAGGGGGATAAGTCTGTTGAGTATACCTGGTAAAGTGTATGGTAGAGTTATAATTGAAAGAATTAAGAGTAAGACGGAAAATAGGATAGCAGATGAACAAGGAGGCTTTAGGAAAGGTAGGGGGTGTGTGGACCAGGTGTTTACAGTGAAACATATAAGTGAACAGTATTTAGATAAGGCTAAAGAGGTCTTTGTGGCATTTATGGATTTGGAAAAGGCGTATGACAGGATGGATAGGGGGGCAATGTGGCAGATGTTGCAAGTGTATGGTGTAGGAGGTAGGTTACTGAAAGCAGTGAAGAGTTTTTACAAGGATAGTGAGGCTCAAGTTAGAGTATGTAGGAAAGAGGGAAATTTTTTCCCAGTAAAAGTAGGCCTTAGACAAGGATGTGTGATGTCACCGTGGTTGTTTAATATATTTATAGATGGGGTTGTAAGAGAAGTAAATGCGAGGGTCTTGGCAAGAGGCGTGCAGTTAAAAGATAAAGAATCACACACAAAGTGGGAGTTGTCACAGCTGATCTTTGCTGATGACACTGTGCTCTTGGGAGATTCTGAAGAGAAGTTGCAGAGATTGGTGGATGAATTTGGTAGGGTGTGCAAAAGAAGAAAATTAAAGGTGAATACAGGAAAGAGTAAGGTTATGAGGATAACAAAAAGATTAGGTGATGAAAGATTGAATATCAGATTGGAGGGAGAGAGTATGGA
Source organism: Cherax quadricarinatus (assembly GCF_038502225.1). Lineage (NCBI taxonomy): Eukaryota > Metazoa > Arthropoda > Malacostraca > Decapoda > Parastacidae > Cherax > Cherax quadricarinatus. The sequence goes on along the minus strand of NC_091342.1, from coordinate 25,765,837 downwards.
GGAGGTGAACGTATTCAGATATTTGGGAGTGGACGTGTCAGCAGATGGGTCTATGAAAGATGAGGTGAATCATAGAATTGATGAGGGAAAAAGAGTGAGTGGTGCACTTAGGAGTCTGTGGAGACAAAGAACTTTGTCCTTGGAGGCAAAGAGGGGAATGTATGAGAGTATAGTTTTACCAACGCTCTTATATGGGTGTGAAGCATGGGTGATGAATGTTGCAGTGAGGAGAAGGCTGGAGGCAGTGGAGATGTCATCTCTGAGGGCAATGTGTGTTGTGAATATAATGCAGAGAATTCGTAGTTTGGAAGTTAGGAGGAGGTGCGGGATTACCAAAACTGTTGTCCAGAGGGCTGAGGAAGGGTTGTTGAGGTGGTTCGGACATGTAGAGAGAATGGAGCGAAACAGAATGACTTCAAGAGTGTATCAGTCTGTAGTGGAAGGAAGGCGGGGTAGGGGTCGGCCTAGGAAAGGTTGGAGGGAGGGGGTAAAAGAGGTTTTGTGTGCGAGGGGCTTGGACTTCCAGCAGGCATGCGTGAGCGTGTTTGATAGGAGTGAATGGAGACAAATGGTTTTTAATACTTGACGTGCTGTTGGAGTGTGAGCAAAGTAACATTTATGAAGGGGTTCAGGGAAACCGGCAGGCTGGACTTGAGTCCTGGAGATGAGAAGTACAGTGCCTGCACTCTGAAGGAGGGGTGTTAATGTTGCAGTTTAAAAACTGTAGTGTAAAGCACCCTTCTGGCAAGACAGTGATGGAGTGAATGATGGTGAAAGTTTTTCTTTTTCGGGCCACCCTGCCTTGGTGGGAATCGGCCAGTGTGATAATATATATATATATATATATATATATATATATATATATATATATATATATATATATATATATATATATATGTATTCCATATTTAAGAAATGAGACAGACAGGTAGCATCAAGGTACAGAACAGTCATTGACATGCATGCTTTGTAAGGTGATGGAGAAGACTTTCAAAGGAGAAGTAAGAGGGCACCTGTCAATGGGTAGTTTCATTGACAAAAACTAGCAATAGTTATCGAGATTGCTTATTCTTGATATGTAAGAAGGCCTTTGTCTCAGTAACTCACAAGTGACTTGAAGAGAAGCAAATGGTCATGGAAAGAATGAACAAGAATATTATTCCTAACATGCAGGTAACAGAATAATTTTTCAGGGAAGAGACTTAACATTGCAGGACAAAAGTAATATTGAAGACGTAATAAAGACAAAGAGCAATCAGAGGAAGTGATAAAGTGGACAGTGATAGACTCTTCAAGAGTCTTGAAGAAGGTACTTCAGAACACATTTGGAAATTATAGATATATGAGACACATGAATGCGAGAATGTAATTCTTCAGCCTCAGAGTGGTCAGAAAATGAAGTGACCTAGACGAAAATGGTAGATGCAGAATCTATAAACAGCTTTAAGAACAAGTATGATAGGGCTCAAGAGGCAATTAACGGCCAATTTAGAAGGAAGGCGATGAAATATGTCTCGACCTCTAACTAGCAAATAGGTCAGTACACACACACACACACACACACACACACACACACACACAGGACAAAATGGTAACAAAATGGTAACTAAACTAACTAACACAGACACACACACGCACACATATACACATAAAGAAAAAACTAGCACAATAACGCTCAGAATTTCCAAATAAAGCACTCGGCCACTGCCAGTGTTTTCATCACTGACCCATGAGAAAAAAATCCATGCGCTTGGGAATGGCACTAATGCTAAATGAAATCCGCAAACCTCACTAAGGGAATTAAGCCATAACAGTTAATTAAGTGAGTTGGTAACCCAACTATCCCCCAACCTCTACTCCAATCCCTTCCATCCCGTTCATCCACCCTTCCTGTGATTCCATCTCTCTCTCTCTCCAACTTACCTTTCCACTCCACTCAACCAGATATTTCAGTTCCCTCTCTTCTCTCTCACGAATGGTGCTTTCCCTCTACCTCTTCCCTTTCTTTCCCAGGTATGGATTCGCCCCTCTGCTCCCACTGTTCACTCCTTTCTCCACCAGTGTTTCCTTTTCTCACTCTTCCACTTTTTTTCTCTCCATATATAAATAGGTAAATGTCAATATTAATTATAATAGCTTCCAGTATTGTTTGCTTGAGTACTTGTAAGAAAATCCCAGGCTGTAATGCCTTTAAATTTGTGTTGCTACAACTTTAAAGTGCTAAGTTGTTATATGAACTTAAAGTGCTAAGTTGTTATATGAACTGTTGTAGTTTTCAAGTGCTAAGTTGTCACCCTAGAGGACCTCAGCTCAATGTTCATTTTTATGGATCTGAAGGTTAAAGAATTAAATGTATCAAATAGGTGTGTGTATGTGGTGGTGGGGAAGGAGAATAGCTTCACAGATGGTGATTGTGATTGATGGAATATTTCACACGCACTGAATGTTCCAAAACTTTCCTACTGAGAGATCACTGTAACAGGATGGTACAGACGTCAGAACCTCGTTTTATTTCTCCGTCAGTTTCTCGGTATATTCAATGACATTTCTTCATTACAAATTTAATGCATATATATATATATATATATATATATATATATATATATATATATATATATATATATATATATATATATATATATATATATATACGTAGATATATATATATATATATATATATATATATATATATATATATATATATATATATATATATATATATATATATATCTACCTATATATATATATATATATATATATATATATATATATATATATATATATATATATATATATATATATATATATATGCAAAACAACCACGGTGAAAGAGTAGTGAAATTCCAAGCGCTTTCGTGACTACTCACATTATTAAGGAACTATGAAAGTAATACATCAAAGGAAGGCAATTAAAGGGCTTAGACCACACCTCACAGTCAACTCCCAACTCCCTTCCTTTGATGTATTACTTTCATAGTTCCTTGACAATGTGAGTAGTCACGAAAGCGCTTGGAATTTCACTACTCCTTCACAGTGGTTGTTTTGCATATTTTAAAATCACCTGTTTACTGTGATCTTATTGCATATATATATATTGCATATATATATATATATATATATATATATATATATATATATATATATATATATATATATATATATATATATATATATATATGTAAATATATATATATATATATATATATATATATATATATATATATATATATATATATATATATATATATATATATATATATATATATATATATATCAAATTAAATTAAATTCTTTCTAAAATTTTCTCTTATACCTTTAAATTTACTTTTTTTTCATGTAAAAACAGTAATTTTGTACCAAAAGTATCTTAGAAAACTTACCTAATCTTATTATAACAAGCATAATTTAATTTAGCCTAATCCGGCTAAATGTATTTTAGATAAGTTTACAATAATAATAAACAAACACAATGAAATATATTTTTTGTTAGGTTCAGAATGATTTTTGCGAAAATATGGAGGCACAAATTTTCGCTTGCCTTATTCGGCAAGAAGAGCATTGCTATTTAAGCAAGTGGCTAGTAACCCCCTTCTCCTGTAAAATTACTGAATTTAAAAAGAAAAACTTTCGTTTTTCATGTTAGGTCTCCCTGCTTGAGTCTAATACGGCCGGTTCATTGAATCCTATGGGGGTTCCTTTTATAAGAGTCATTTACTTTGTTGGTGATGTCCCCTCAAGGAAGATTCCTTGATGTTGGTGAGGGGCTCTTGATTTAGGGAATTGGATCTGTGCTCCAGTTCCTCGAATTAAGCCTGAATGCCTTCCACTTCCCCCCCCAGGCGCTGTATAATCCTCCGGGTTTAGCGCTTCCCCCTTGATTATAACAATAATAATAATGTGGGTGATGTATTCTCCTTCCCAATTGATTGTGTGATTTAAAATTTTAACTTTGCCTTTTGTGTTTAGATATTCTAGGAGCTGAATTAAAGCATTTCTCTTCTTTATATATCTAATTGCAGTTTTGTAAAATATATGGTATATATATCTGGTGTCTCTGTGGAGACAGGCTTTTTTTTTTTTAATTTTTAGTAAAGATAGTTTTCGATTTTACTAAGGGAAGAAAAATATAAAAGTTAGTTTTATTTTTGCTGTTATTTGCGATGCCTTTCTAAAATGGTATCACTAATTTGAAGGTCCTGCCGACATTAAAATATTTTTTTATATACTTAGCTAAGTTCTAACTGAATTATCCGGATTCCTAGATTAAGAGAACTGTTCCCAGATAATTGTCTTTTCCTGATAAAGGAGACCTTGGCTGCATATCCAATTCCCTAAATCAAGAGCCCCTCACCAAGATCAAGGAACCTTCCTTGAGGGGACATCACCAACAAAGTAAATGACTCTTATAAAAGGAACCCCCATAGGATTCAATAAACCGGCCGTATTAGACTCAAGCAGGGAGACCTAACATGAAAAACGAAAGTTTTTCTCTTATATCCTGCGTGCCCTCAAAAAGAGGTTGGAAAAATGTACTCTTCTTTATCGTAATAGTTATAAATCTTTAATAAGAGTCAGTTACATGTATCAGAGTTACGTTGGTAAAGTTAGGCTTTTTTTTTTTTTTTTTTTTTTACACAGGGTTTGACAAGGTTAAGGATCCCTAGCTTTATTGACAAGTTTACAGGTTAAGGATTCCTAGCTTTATTGACAAGCTATTTACAGGTTAAGTATCCCTAGCTTTATTGACAAGCTATTTACAGGTTAAGGATTCCTAACTTTATTGACAAGCTATTTACAGGTTAAGGATCCCTAGCTTTATTGACAAGCTATTTACAGGTTAAGGATCCCTAGCTTTATTGACAAGCTATTTACAGGTTAAGGATTCCTAGCTTTATTGGCAAGCTATTTACAGGTTAAGGATCCCTAGCTTTATTGGCAAGCTATTTACAGGTTAAGGATTCCTAGCTTTATTGACAAGCTATTTACAGGTTAAGGATTCCTAACTTTATTGGCAAGCTAAGAGCTGTTACACCTGGGAATGATATTTAATCTGAAAGTAAAGCTTTACTTTTTCCTTGAGAATTCTCTCTAGTACAATAATGGGATTTTTTATTAAGTTTAAAATTTATTGCTCATATCAGTAAACAACATTTTTTTGTCACGGTTTTTGTCATTTGAACTTTTATATATACATTTATAATCTCTTGTTTTAAATGTCATGCATTTTGATCATTTTCATTTCTTGTATTATCAACTACTGAAATCTTCGCCTTCCAAGACAGTCAGTTCATTTCTTTAAAACGAGTGTCATGGCTTGGTTGTCATCAGCATCGTAGGATGCTCATCAGTGTGATGAGTTATGCTTGTACTTTTCCTCTAGTTGATTATGGGGGTCACCACCTCAGTGGACTGGTCCCAGACAAGGGCTTCTGACTGAATCCATGATCAATAAGACTGTTCGTGCTAGCCGTATGCGTTTCTCTTCTCACATCTTTTCAACAGTTTAGCGCTTTCTCTTGAATATAATAATAATAATAATAATAATTATAATAATAATAATAAATTGGAACCTCAAAAATCGAACTTAATCCGTTCCAGGAGTTAGTTCTAAATTCGAAAAGTCTGAAATTCGAAGCAATATTTCCCATAAGAAATAATGAAAATACAATTAATCCGTTCCAGAAACCCAAAAATATTCACAAAAATAATACATTTTATAGAGATTAATTACAGTTTTACATACACACAACAAATGCTATAGTCTTTAATTATGTATAGTAATATAAAATAACATTTTTACTTACCTTTATTGAAGATTAGTGATGACATCTGGAAGATAGGGAGGAGGGGAGAGGGAGTTGGGGTTATTGTTTGGAAGGAGAATCCCCCTCCATGAGGACTTCCGGTATTAAAGCCCTCTATGGGGTTGCTTCCCTTCTCTGTATTTTAATGCCACTAGGACCAGCTTGAGAGTCATTGGACCCCAGTCTCACAAAATAACTGTCTACAGTCCTCTTTTTCTGTCTCACAAAATAACTATCCACAGTCTTCTGTTTCTGCCTCACAAAATAACTGTCCACAACCGTCTGTTTGTCTCACAAAATAACTCCACAGTCGTCTGTTTCTGTCTCACAAAATAACTCCACAGTCGTCTGTTTCTGTCTCACAAAATAACTCCACAGTCGTCTGTTTCTGTCTCACAAAATAACTCCACAGTTGTCTGTTTCTGTCTCACAAAATAACTGTCCACAGTCGTCTGTTTCTGTCTCACAAAATAACTTTCCACAGTCCTCTGTACATCCTGGCAAGCTCAACAAGTCCCACTCCAATCTCATACTTCTGTATTATTTCCTTCTTCACATCTATGGTGTTTCTCACTTTCTTTACCACAGGGGTACCGCTAGCAAGTTTCTTTGGGCCCATGGCAGCTTATTTCACAGCCCCACAAGCACTAAACACAATTAAATAATAGTAAAATGTGTGAATGAGATGGCAGGTTAGTGTTCACTCAAGCATAAACAAAGCTCGACTGCTCACGGCGCCTGCGCAGGGACGCGGACAGCGGGCCAGCGGTCCCGTACCTGGCGGTCCGAAATTTGAAACGCGTTCGATTTTTTGGTACACAGTTTGTCCGAAAAAATGGTCTTATTTTCGAAACGTTCGATATTTGGTACGTTCGATTTTCAAGGTTCCACTGTAATAAAAATAATAATAATAATAATAATAATACATTCTGTCAGAATTCCTCTGTAAATCTGGTAACCCAAAATTTATAACGAGCCCCAGGAGTAGAATACAACAACGATTCCAAGTTATTGTATCTATAACAATAGCATTACTGAGTAGCCTGTATGCACATAATGGTAGTTCCTTAACAATCTTCGTGTCATTTCACGACAGTTGTAATCCAAATTTTGGTTCCGTTTGTTGTAATGTGTCAAATTTGTTAGTGTTTGCTTCACTGAAAATTGAGTTTTTTCAATGATGTCTGTCTCAGGTGCTCGACACTCCATCATTAATGACACTGCGATTTTTGCTGGTGTAGTGTTGTGATGCTAGGTCTCCGTGATTCTTGCAGGGGTCGTGTTGTGGTGCTGAATCAACATGAATCTTGTTGGGGTCGTGTTATGAAACTAGGTCACAATGGATCTTTCTGGGGTGGTGTAGCAAGGGTCAGTTATCATGATTCTTTGCTGGAGTTGTCTCGTCAGTCTCCGTGATCGTACATGGGTTGTGTTCACAGTGTTGGTGTGTCAAGGTGGTGTCACATAATGCTGTGGAAGCCGCCGTGTAAGGGTCATGGAGCCTAAGGGAATAATAGAAGACAGTCTAAAGGAAGTTGCAGTTTCACTCTTAACCACCTCCAGAGTTTATCACTTACACCCTCTACAATCTACACTGTTGACAATACAGCGTATGTAACTTACAACGTCTACCACTCGCAGAAGTCCACAGGCAACAGTTCAGTAGAATATACTTGATTACTGTTGAAATATGCAAATATTGCCGAACCCCTGGCAAGGGTTGAGGGGTTAATGGACCTGTCTGATGCAACATAACAACGGCAAAGTCAAGTAAGTTTTTAGATTATATTTTTGATGGTGCACTAGACCTTTTAACGTCGTGATTCCCTTCTCTCTCTCTCTCTCTCTCTCTCTCTCTCTCTCTCTCTCTCTCTCTCTCTCTCTCTCTCTCTCTCTCTCTCTCTCTCAGAGAACGAGTGACCAAGTTTCTCTACCTGAATCATCTTAGAGTTAGATCTCTCTCAGAGACTCCTTGTAGGAGAGTGAGACTGTTTACCCAACAGCTTCCCATCCCAGGCCCCAGATGGCGCACATGTTTGGCTTTGACATTCAGACTTTAATATTGATCTTCTGGCCTTGGACGACGATTTTCACGTCTTCACAGAGGATCCTTCGACGACGATCTTCAGGCCATGGATGATGTTCTTCAGGCCCTGGACAAAGATCTTCTTGCATTGGATGACAGTCTTCTGGTACTAGACAAAGTTCTTCAGTCATAGGACGAAAATCGTCAAACATTGGATGACGATCTTCGGACATGGAATGACGATCTTCAGACATGGAACGACGATCTTCAGATATAAAACGACGATCTTCCGACCATTTATAATATATCATTCAGCTGGTGAAAATTTGACATTTCTGAATTCGAAATTCATCCAGTTTGAATCTGTTGTTTCTACGTTTTCCTTGGTTAAATATCCTCGGTATTTTATTAATGCATCATCCCCCTCCCATCTCCAACTCTTTCCTCTCCCTCCCATTCTTCCCCTACTTTCATCCCTTCCCGTTTTACCCTGTCCCATCCTCGTAAACTTCTTCCCCTCCTTTGCCCATTTCATCTCCTTTCCCTTTCTACCTATTAATCCCACTTCAGCCTAAACATTTTCCTCATGGGAATGTTCCGGGTTCTGGAAGGAAATTTACTGAGAAGAGAGCGTGACGAATGTGGAAAAAGAAATATTTTTGAAAAAAAAAGAAAGTGGGTAGACGGAGTTCTCTCTTACTGTTAAAGGATGGGAACCATTCTCTGTCACTGCTATCGACGAATCACGAGGGAGTCTTCTCCCTCAATATTATCGCTTCACCAACATTGTTATGACAAGGAGATGGAGGATTCTCCATCACTGCTATCAGAAGGGAGCTCTCTCCTTCATTCTTATCGGGAGGAGAGCCTGCCTCTGTAACGCTATCAGGGGTGGGGGTAGCCTGCCTCTTTAATGTTATCGGGAGGGGAGCCTGCATCTTTAACGTTATCGGGAGAGGGAGCCTGCCTCTTTAATGTTATCGGGAGGGGAGCCTGCCTATTTAATGTTATCGGGAGGGGAACCTGCCTCTTTAATGTTATCGAGATGGCAGTCTTTCTCATCAAGGTTATGTGGAGAGAGAGATAGCTCCATATACATTATCGTAGGTTGATTTTGTCTCAAAATTGAGTCCCTCACACAATTTATACGTATAGATAGATTTTTAACACCTGCCGCCTCCCACCCGGTGGGAGGCGGCAGGTATTAAGAGAAGAAACACTTTCACCATCAATCACACGCAGGTGTTAAGAGAAGAAACACTTTTACCATCATTCACCCGCCGATGCTAACTAAATGGAGGAGTGAGAATTAATGCAGTGTTGGGCGAGAGCCGCTTCCACAATTCAGGAATTGTTTATTCATTGGAAAGGTGTGAAAAAACTCTTACGGAAACACCGAGACATAGAAAAAACATTGAACTCGCTTCATGTGTCTTTAAAGATAATGTTTTTATCTCATTTAAGAACCACAGAAGAAAGCGACAGAAACAAACAACTCGGAACACTTTTCATTTCTTCATGAGGCAGAGGTTGGCAGGAACCTCTCCTATCTCTCCATAACCAAATTCCGTATTTTGAATGACTTATCATACATCCACGTAATTTTTTTCAATACGTCGAAGCCCTCAACCATTTAATTTTTTGAAAATTCCGTGAGAAAATATTTGAGGTAAATTTTCCTTTAGATTCGTTCTTATCTACGTGTCGTTCACGAATTTCAGAAGCCTCTTCCATAATTGTTCAAGTTATTATATGATATGTATGACAGTTATGGTATGTATGGCAGTTCTAGGATATACGTCATTCCTCGTCTAAAAGCAGATGAAAAATACCCTCCACTTGACGATAGAATATCATGGTAGGTAGCTATTTGATACATTGATGGTGCACTTTTAACACTTGTTTACTAACGTTGTTACAACTGGTTGAAAACATCGTCTTATATGCCTAAAAATACGTTAAGTTGTAGCCTTCCACTGATGGTGAAGGTCAAGTTAAGTAGATCATTCACGACTTTTTGCCAGAGTCACGCAACTCATTTTTTTTTTTTTATATTTTATTTAAAAACTTTACAGCTTGATATTAAATAAAGATATAAAATGGGTACAGTAGGATCCTCAATCCTACACAACATACACTAACTAATTATTCACAACACATTGTAATTGACATAAAAGAGGTTACCCATATACACTCACAAAATTTTCTATATAACATACTATGATAAACAATATAAACTATAACTATATAAACTATATAAAATATAAACTATATACAACTTTCAGATTTGTATAGTTAACATAGTATGACTGACATATGACAAAGGTTCACAACCTTCACAGGAGATAAACAGAGTAATAACCTACATCACAATCTCAGTTAAACAAATACATGCTCTTCCCAAAATTAACCCCTTATACTAAATAAATATTAACAAATATTACTAAATATTACTACAGCCTCTTCCAACGCCTGAGCACATTATATAAAATCTGAGACTAAACCATACTGTCCCATTACAAACTTATTAACGAGGCATTACAATTTATGGAAGTCATTAGCGTTCCATCTCGCAGCAACTGGATGAGCACAATATATAATGTTAAAATAAAGACAGTACACTCGCTAAAAAACCCACAACACTCAACACAAACATAATTTAATAACCTCTCATTGCGATACAATTATCGCACATGAAATATGCCCAATAAAGGCTATAAACGCACACTCTACATAAACCCTAAAGCTCTTCACGGTCTTAAAACTATAATCTTGACACCATTCACACTTAATACATGAAGAAGGTCATAACGACCCTGACACATCAAACACAGAATTCTCCATTCGGTACTACGTAATTACTTGATATCACCTTTGCTTTCTGTGCCCACTTGCATGCTACATACACGTATGCCACTCATCTACACCTTCATATACCCACATACACCTTACTCTCACCCCTCCCCAGGAGGCGACCCCGCTGTGTCCCCCTGAAAACCCCCTTCCCGTATTTAATCCCCAACCCCCCCCCCTTACTCACTCAGCCCAAGTCGTAGATTGATGAGAAACCCTAACGTTAACATTCTATACCCTTCCGAAAAATCCTTCTCCCATCTCCTCCCATACAGTTCTCTATGACGACACATCGTACGATAAACCGTTACCGCTAGTACCCGCCTCCGCACCTCACAATTTCCCCTCCCCCTCATCACCCACGATATATATATATAATCCACTATTATATAATCCAAAGCTCTTATAACACTCTCATCGAACCCTCCCACATCTAGGCTTAGTGCACGCAGAACCGACACCCCTCGGCCCCCCACCCCCTGTACTACCCTACTTAACCAATACCTAACACCCTCCAGTCCCCCACAAAAGTATACTGCATGGAACGCCGTCTCATCCTCCCCACAGATTCCACACCTTCCGCCCACAATTACCCCTCTGGTTCTTAAAACCTCCCCCGACGGTAGTATGCCATGCAAAAAACGATACATTACCTCCCTTACCCTAGGCTTTAACTTCAACTTGCTAAACCTATACCAAATACTCTTCCATGCGTACATGGGGAACAATCCCTCAACTGGTACAACAATCCTGTCTACAAGCAGCTTACACAACACCCCTACTCGAATTTTCCTAGGTTCTCTAACCAACATCAAAGCCCTCAAAATAGTTTCACATTCCCTCAACTCCACACCACCATACAACTTACCCAACCTATCATATACTTTTCCCAGCTGCCCTCCACTCACACTTTCGCGCAAAACCTCCCATTTAAGAAACACACATTTAATCCTCCTTCTCAGATCCATCAACCCCAACCCACCCTGGCGCACAGGTAACATTACAACCTCTCTCCTCAGCCAATCGCACCTTGAACCCCACAAAAAGTTAAACACTCGTCTCAGAATTCCCACAATCGCCGTCCCTGTTAATGGGAACACGGCTGCTACGTGCCAAACCTTACTATACAATAATACATTTATAACAATCACTCGTTGCACGAGAGTCAGATGATGAGGTCGCAATGCACCCAGACGCCCCTGAATCCTTTCCATTAATCTATTCGAGTTTTCCTCTCGAGCAGCGTCCAAATCATCCTTATAGGTGATACCACAAATTTTTAAAGACACCGTTAGTTTTCTCACAACGTTACATCTCCCCCCCCTCCACCCAATCACCCAGCCCCATGATAATTGACTTCTCTCTATTTACCTGCATCCCTGTTGCATTTCCGAACTGTTGCACATCATCATCCAAAACACCCAACGCCATCCCCTCCCGAACCAGGACTGTTGTATCGTCTACGTATCCTATTATTCCCGGCCACACATTCCCTACCCCTCCCCCCATACCTCCACTCGTGTCACATACACAACGTTCAACCATTCTATAGAAGGGGTCCTGAATGCACGCAAACAACATTTGTGACATGGGACACCCCTGCCTAAGTCCCCTACCCATTACAATCTCCTCCCCCAAGCATCCATTAATCTGTACCCTCATCTTGGCTCCATTGTACAACGTGGTTACCCAATTAACTATTTCTTCCCCATAACCCTGCCTCCTAAGTATAGCTCCCAATGCTCCTCTTTCCACCCTGTCATAGGCCCCCTGCCAGTCTAAAGCCAACAACGCCGCCCTCCCTCCCCCCCCTTTTGACTCCACAAAACTTCTCAGTATTCCATGACCCTCAATCATCGACCTTCCAGGCAAACCATACTGCGTTTTCGAAACCACTCTCCCTACCACACATTTGAACCGATTACCCAAGACTTTAGCGAACAACTTATAATCAGCACATAACAGAGATATGGCACGGTACTCCTTGAGGGTGTGCTGCCCCTTACCCTTCTGAACCAACACTACAACTGCTGTTGCTTGCTTGTCCCCCATCACACCCTTCTCCTTCATCTGATTAAATAACCTACCCATGAAACCCCTTATCACCTCCCAATGTTGGAGATAAAATTCAGCCGGGAGACCGTCTATTCCCGGTGCTTTGCCTTTCCTCATTCCCCTTAAAGCCAACTCTATTTCCTCCTCTGTTATTACCCCCCCCTAAAGCCTTTCTATCACTATTCCCTAAATTACACGTCACATACTCACACACCTTCTCTAAATCCACATTTCCCACCTTCCCACTTGTCCAATACCCTTCATACCATTTATCCGCATACGCACACATTCCTTTTGTAGTTAGCATCTCCTGACCCATTCTATAACCCCCCGCCATCTCGTGTACCTCTAACCTCGGAATAGCTGTAACCTGCTGTCTTTGTTTTTGACGTCGCAACACACACGCCGATGGTTTGTCACCCCAAAGCACCTCCTCTACCCCTGCCTGCACCCTTACCGCTTGAAACCTCTCATTTTGTAACTCCCTCAGTCTCCCCTTGACCTCGACAATTTCATCCATAGGATAGTTGCCCCCCACAGCCCCCTTCCCATAACAGCCCCTTAACCTGTCCTCCAGATAATTTGAAAGCCCATATTTAAAATCATTTATAAGTTTGCCCACCCCCACATAATATTTCCTAATCCTTTCCTTGGCAACACAATCCCACCATTGTACGACATCTTCCACTCCCCGTGCCTCCTCGCTAAGCTCCTTCCATAGGACAGAAAATCCCTCTAACCCCTCCTCATCACTTAATGCACTTATATTTAATTTCCAGTAACTCCTGTATACTTCTGCAAGCGCCTCCCACCCAACCTCCACCAACACTGCTCTATGATCTGACCATGCTACTTCAACAGTTTTGAAAGCCCTCACTACAACCCCGTGAGAAAGATACACTATCTAACCTCGCTGCATACCCTCTCCTAACAAATGTATGCTCTGTCTCCCACGCCCCCCCCCTCGAATGCGTCTCTTAACCTAATATCCCTCAATAAATCTCGTAGGGCCACCGACACATAACCTGCCCCTTTCGGTTCCACATCAGCCCTCCTAATGACGCAGTTCCAATCACCTTCTACTATTGCCACCTCCGGTAATGCACGGAAAAAAAACACAAGGTCCTCGCACACAAACTCCTGCTTCACCTGTACGTTATTCTCTGCAGGCGCATATACGCTAATAAAAGCCACACGTTTCCCCATCCACAAACCATCTACGCGCAACACCCTTCCCCCTCCCCCCCCTCACTTCTCTGCAAAACAAACGGGCTCGCCTCCCTAATTAATATACCCACCCCCCCTTTCAAACGGGCAGATGGCAGGGTTACCACCTGAAACCCCTCCATCTCCAACACCCTACCCTCCTTAAAATTGTGCTCCTGTATGAACACAACATCCACTCTAAATTTATTCAGAAACATTCGAAACCATTCTCTCTTTACACTATTACACAAACCATTAACGTTTACTGTCATACACCGGAGGCCTATTAAAGTTTCCACCCCTGCCTCCTCTCTTCACTCTTCCGATGGCCACCAGAACGTGTGGGACCACTTGTCACCTGCACACTTCCCTCTCCCCCCCCCCTTCTTTCGGTGCCTCCTGTCATGGCCACCACTACCTTCACCTTCTGCTCATATTTGCTTCCCAGTCCGCTGCGCTGGCGTTAGGACATCATCTGAATCCGATGCAGCGGCTCTCTTTCTTGTGACAGGCGCATCCTCCATGGCTTGGTCTGGGGATGCCTCACAATGTACCTCTACCTCCACTGTACACAGTGGCAAAGATCTCGGTGACACCTCAGTCACGCTGTCACTCCCGTCGTCCGAATAGTTCTGTTTTTGATGCCCCACATCCTTCACCTCGTCTTCTACCACCCTGTCAGGAGCAGCCACCTCCTCAGGCGGTGACAAGGACTTCAGAACCTCGGCTAATTCCTCCTCAAGTTCCAACACTTCCTCCTGTACTTTTTGCTCAACCCGATCCACTGGAAGTGTGTCTGGACCAGGTGACTGGTCAAGGGCCTCACCCTCTCCCCCAGCCTTATACGCCTCATCCACTATCTCGCTCCATAGACGACCACGCCCTCCTTCACATCGTTGATCAACGCCTGCTTCGCCCGGTGTAGAAGCGGATGTCTCCGCCCCTGGGCCAGGAGCTCGTTGCCGCTTCCCACACTCCGCCGCTATGTGATCATATTCCCCACATAGTCGGCATGTACGCCTTTGCCCCGCGTATGACACCATGACCTGTGTCCTGAATTCCTTTAGGTACACATAAGACGGTATGGGGTGTCGCAATGTCATTTTTAGGTTGAAAGTGCCCTCCGGCATACCTGTGTAGGCACCGGACACCCACTTACCATGCTGGGCCAAATGAACAGTTCCGTATTCCTCAAAAACTTTTCTGATATCTGTCTCATCCGCCTCAAAGGGGACATTACGCAGTTTAATCCATGTATAATGTCTGGATACATCGATCATCCTCACACGCACAGCTGGTGTTGCATCAAGACTTACGTCCTGAAAACGGTTGACCAACGACTCGTAAACCGTTGCTGAGAGCAGTTTCACAAAAAATCTACGTGCTCCGTTCAATGCTACGCCGTACAACTCTCCATCCTGAATTCCATACGTGTCTCTGATGATTTTAGGTAGTAATACCTGGGCTGACGCTGGCGTTATTGCCCCACTGAGAAGTTCAACACCGACAGTGTTAATCCTGCGTCTATAACCACGCCATGTTGACTAATGGTAGTTCTCCTGGTCTGACGACAGAGGCGCGACAAGCACCACCTCACACTACTACTGTCAGGGAACTGAAGTGCGTTTGCGCAGGAGGTCTGCACGGCCCAATAGCGATGCAGACAATGAACGCAACTCATTAAAGCTCTTGAGTTTTGTTGGACCGATCCAAACACACGTTCACCTCTCTC
>NC_091342.1:25715697-25750061 GCF_038502225.1 Cherax quadricarinatus | reverse complement strand
ATTATGTGTGTGTACAAGATATGTTTTCAGTTGATGGTGATCATGTACTAAGTGTTTGCGTATTAGGTTTGTGTTCATGCTTTTTTTTTTTTCATGCGCCAAATGGGGAGGGAATTCTTGGTTATAGTGATTTGAGGGGATTTCTATAAAAAGGATGTTAGATGGTGATGTTAAACTTAGTTTCTGGTGATTTTGACGGTGATTGGTAGTATTCAGTGGTGATTTGGTAGTAATCAGTAGTGTTTTTTGGGAGTATTCGGAGGTGTTTGATGGTGTTTTTTTGAAGGTGTTCAAATGATGTGCAGAGCATTTTTTGAAGAAGATCAGTGGTGTTCAGAGTTGGTTCAAAGTTAGTCAGTGTGTTAGATATGGTAATGTCTCATGTCATAAGTGTATGAGTTAGTTTTTTTTTGTGCTAATGTTGTAAAGTCTGGAGAATGAGGGAGGAGTTTGGGGGGGGGGATGAGATGTAATTTAATGAAATGTGTAAGTGTAGATAAATTAGAGCTGTCAAATCTTATTTGGGAGTAATCAAAATGATATTTTGGAAGTGCTTCAGTGTTGTTTGGAAATGTTCAAAAGTGTTTATGTGAGTACTCAAATGCTTTATGAGAGTGTTCGAAGTAATCTTGGGGTTGTTCTGTAGTGAGATGATAAAGGTTGTGGATGAGAGATATTGAGAAAAGGGGGTCTCAAATGATGTATGAGAGTGTTTTGAAGGTGTTCAAAGTAAAGTGAGTAGGTTAGGATAAGTTAGGTTAGGTTATTTTAGGTTAGGTTAGGTTAGGTTAGGATAAGTTAGGTTAGGTTAGGATAAGTTAGGTTAGGTTAGATTATATTAGGATAAGTTAGGTTAGGTTCGTTATTTTAGGTTAGGTTAGGTTAGGATAGGTTAGGTTAGGATAAGTTAGGTTAGGTTAGCTTAGGATAAGTTAGGTTAGGTTAGGTTAGGTTAGGATAGGTTAGGTTAGGTTAGGTTAGGACAGGTTAGGATAGGTTAGGTTAGGTTAGGTTAGGTTAGGTTCGGTAGGTTAGGTAAGGTTAGGTTAGGTTAAGTTAGGTAGTATTCGAGGTGTTTGATGGAGTTAGGTTATGTTAGGATAGGTTAGGTTAGGTTAGGATAGAGGTGTTTGATGGAGTTGGGTTGGGTTAGGTTAGGTTAGGATAGAGGTGATTGATGGAGTTAGGTTAGGTTCGGTTAGGTGAGGTTAGGTTAGGTTAGGAATTAGGTTAGGTTAGGTTAGGTTAGGTTAGGATAGACAGTTGGTCTGGAAAGAGATGATTTTCTACCTTGGATGTTACCCGCATTTCATGGCGTCTGTCTGTCCTGAGTTGACGCAGGTGTTCATGATTATCTTAAATCTACCTTGGGTGTGAACCGCATTACCCAGTGGTGTTGGGGGGGAAGGGGTGACCCACAATGAGTCTCTCAGAGCGAGGACAGTGTTTCTATTCGGAAATCGAGTAAATATTTCTACCATTGAGTGTGTTTACCAACAAGAAAATAATGTTCGATTTTACGATAAAGTTTTCAAAACTAATTTGGAAATATCCACAAAAAATGGAGTCGTTCAAAGTAATTCTGGAGTACTCTAATGTATTTTGGAAGTGTTTCAATATATTTTAGGTTAGGTTAGGATAGGTTCGGCTAGGTTAGGTTAGGTAAGGTTAAGATAGGTTAGGTTAGGTTAGGATAAGTTAGGTTAGGGTAGGTTAGGTTAGGTTAGGTTAGGTTAAGTTAGGTTAGGGAAGGTTAGGTTAGGTTAGGTTGGGTTAGGTTAAGTTAGGTTAGGTTAGGTTAGGCTAGGTTAGGTTATGTTAGGTAAGGTTAGGTTAGGGTAGGTTCGGTTAGGTTAGGTTAGGTTAAGTTAGGTTAGGTTAGGCTAGGTTAGGTTAGGTTAGGATAATTTAGGTAAGGTTAGGTTAGGTTAGGCTAGGTTAGGATAAGTTAGGTTAGGTTAGGTTAGGTTAGGTTAGGTTAGGTTAGGTTAGGATAAGTTAGGTTAGGTTAGGCTAGGTTAGGGATGTGTGTGTGTGTGTCTGTGTGTGTGTGTGGGGGATGTGGGATGTGGGTGATGTGGGATGTGGGTGTTGTTGTCGAACTAGAGATACCGAAAAGACGTTATAAGTGGGTTGTTTTTGTGACTTTTTCTGATGTAGTGTGGCCCCTTATTAACTTTAATGAACTAAAAGGGTTAAAACGAGAAAAAAATGGGGGGTGTGGGTGTTGTGACTTTCTGATGAAATTAGATAAAACGAGAAAAAATTGTGGGTGTTGTGGGTTGTGGGTGTTGTGGGATGTGGGTGTTGATCTTAGTTTATGGTGATTTTGGT
Source organism: Cherax quadricarinatus (assembly GCF_038502225.1). Classification (NCBI taxonomy): domain Eukaryota; kingdom Metazoa; phylum Arthropoda; class Malacostraca; order Decapoda; family Parastacidae; genus Cherax; species Cherax quadricarinatus. The sequence continues at coordinate 25,747,727 of NC_091342.1, read as the reverse complement.
GGTGTTTTGAGTGTATTCAGTGGTGTTTTAGTATTCAGTGGTGTATTTGGGAGTACTCAAATGGTGTTTTTGGAAGTGTTTCAGTGTTGTTTGGAAATGTTCAAAGGTGTTCAAAGGTGTTTTGAGTGTGTTCAAATGTTGTTTTTTTGAAGGTGTTCAAAGGTGTTCAAAGGTGTTTTGAAGGTGTTGAAGGGTGTTTTGATTGAATTCAGCAGTGTTTTAGTAGTATTCAGTGGTGTAATTGGGAGTACTCAAATTGTGTTTTTTTTGGAAGTGTTTCAGTGTTGATTGGAAATGTTCAAAGGTGTTTTTGAAGGTGTCAAAGGTGTTTTGAAGGTGTTCAAAGGTGTTTTGAAGGTGTTGAAGGGTGTTTTGATTGAATTCAGCGGTGTTTTAGTAGTATTCAGTGGTGTAATTGGGAGTACTCAAATTGTGTTTTTTGAAAGTGTTTCAGTGTTGATTGGAAATGTTCAAAGGTGTTTTTGAAAAGTGTTCAAGAGTGTTTTGAAGGTGTTCAAGGGTGTTTGAAGGTGTTGAAGGGTGTTTTTGATTGAATTCAGTGGTGTTTTAGTAGTAATCAGTGGTGTAATTGGGAGTACTCAAATAGTGTTTTGGAAATGTTCGTGGGTGTTGTGGGATGTGGGTGTTGTTGTCGAACTAGAGATACCGAAAAAAGATGTTATAAGTGGGTTGTTGTTGGGACTTTTTCTGATGTAGTGTGTCCCCTTATTAACTTTAATGAACTAAAAGGGCTAAAACGAGAAAAAATTGTGGGTTGTGGATGTTGTTGTTGTGACTTTCTGATGTACTGTGTCCCCTTATTAACTTTAATGAACTAAAAGGGTTAAAACGAGAAAAATTGTGGGTGTTGTGGGGTGTGTGTGTGCGTGTGTGTTAGGTGTCATAGAGTTTTTTTTTTTGTGAAAATCTTGGTTACAGTGATGACATTAGTTAAAACGTGTAAAATTTGTTGGTAATTGATGAGGGTAGTGTAGTCGAATTAGAGTTACCGAAAAAAGATGATATAAGTGGGTTGTGATGAAATTAGTTTAAAACGATATTCAAAGGTGTTTTGAAGGTGTTCAAGGGTGTTTATGTGAGTATTCAAATGATTATGAGAGTACTTTGGGGGTGTTCAAAGTAAAGTGTTTGAGTTAGTTTTTGTGACTTTTTTCTGATGTATTGTGTCCCCTTAATAACTTTAATGAACTAAAAGGGTAAAAACGAGAAAATGCCTAGTCTGGAGACTGAGGGGATGAGTTGTAATTTAATGAAATGTGTAAGTGCAGATAAATTAGAGATGTCAAATCTTATTTGGGAGTACTCAAATAGTGTTTTGGAAATGTTCAAAGGTGTTTTGAGTGTGTTCAAATGTTGTTTTTGAGAGTGTTCAAGGGTGTTTTGAAGGTGATCAAGGGTGTTTTGAAGGTGTTCAAAGGTGTTTTGAGGTTATTCAAAGGTGTTTTGAAGGTGTTCAAGGGTGTTTATGTGAGTATTCAAAGGTGTTTTTTGAAGGTGTACAAATGATTAAGAGAGTACTTATGAAGGTGTTCAAATGATGTGCAAGAGTACTTATGAAGGTGTTCTGGGAGTATTCAGAGGTGATTTTGGGGGTGTTCGAATGATGTTTTTGTGAGTATTCAAATGATTTATGAGTGTTTTGAAGATGTTCAAAGTAAAAGTGCGTATTTAACTTCGTAATATGTAAAATTGTGAGTAGTGAATTTAACGAAAAGTGGATGTAAGCGATGTGGTGACTTTCTGATGCATGTGTCCCCTTATTAACTTTAATGAACTAAAAGGGTTAAAACGAGAAAAATTGGGGGTTATGAGTGAAAAATGTGAGGTGATGGTTGGAGTGTGAGGGTTTGGGAGGTTACTTCGTGGGGAGTGACCTGAGATGAAATAGTTAAAAAATGTCTAGACTTGTGTTGTAAAGAAATTGTGGGTATTAACGAAAAAATGTGTCTTTCTGATGATGAAAATGTTTTCCCTATGATGTAGGTACTATATCCCCTTATTAACTTGAATGAACTAAAAGGATCGACAAAGATTCAGCCTGTGTGCGCGTGACGTCACTGACATAGGGGGCGACCTGATTCAACCTGTGTGCGCGTGACGTCACTGACCGCCGAGTAAACGCTTTTTTTTAGTTCATTTAACTTAATGAGAGGAAACTTTTAGTTCATTTAACTTAATGAGAGGAAACTTTTAGTTCATTTTAAAATAATAAGGGGAAGATGTTTAGACCTGTAGTAAGCATGCTTACCCCCAGAGGGGGGATTCCAAAAAAATTTGATCCGAGGAATTGGAGAATTTTGAAAACCCCATAGGGGGGAATCCAAAAAACTTGATCCAAGGAGATGGAGAATTTCGAAAACCCCATAGGGGGGAATCCAAAAACTTGTATTATAGAGAAATTTTTGGGGTTGGGGGGTGAAAGTGGGAGGGGGATCCGAGGAAGTGGAGACTTTGATATTGAGAAATTTTTTGGGGATGGGGTGAAAGGAGGGGTACCCAAAAAAACCTTGATCCAAGAAGATGGAGAATTTCGAAAACCCCATAGGGGGGAATCCAAAAAACTTGTATTATCGAGAAATTTTTGGGGTTGGGGGGTGAAAGTGGGGGGGGGGATCCGAGGAGATGGAGACTTTGATTTCGAGAAATTTTTGGGATTGGGGGGGGGGTGAAAGTGGGAGGGGGAACCTTAAAAACCTTGATCCAAGAAGATGGAGAATTTCGAAAACCCCATAGGGGGGAATCCAAAAAACTTGTATTATCGAGAAATTTTTGGGGTTGGGGGGTGAAAGTGGGGGGGGGGGATCCGAGGAGATGGAGACTTTGATTTCGAGAAATTTTTGGGATTGGGGGGGGGTGAAAGTGGGAGGGGGAACCTTAAAAATTTGATCTGAGGAGATGGAGTCATGGTATTGTCGAGAAAATTTGGGGTGAAAGTGGGAGGGGTAATCCAAAAATTTGATCCAAGGAGATGGAGAATTTCGAAAACCCCATAGGGGGGATCCAAAAAACTTGATCCGAGGAGATGGAGTCATGGTATTGTCGAGAAAATTTGGGGTGAAAGGAGGGGTACCCAAAAAAAAAACTTGATCCAAGGAGATGGAGAATTTGATTTCGAGAAATTGTTTGGGGATGGGGGTGAAAGGAGGGGTACCCAAAAAATTTGATCTGAGGAGATGGAGAATTTCGAAAAACCCCATAGGGGGGAATCCAAAAACCTTGATCCGAGGAGATGGAGAGCACAAGAAAATGAAATTCAAAAAAAATTCGAAAAAAATCGGAAAAAAATTCGAGGCGCGGGGGCGATCCGGATGACGCTGCAGAAAGCGAAGCAGAAGGCGCGGGCGGGGGTCGCGAAGGGCGCGGTCGGGCGCGCGGGCGGGGGCGCGGGCGCGCGGGCGGGCGCGCGGGCGGGGCGCGCGGGCGGGCGCGCGGCGCGACGGTGGGGGTCGCGAAGGGGGGTCGTGGGCGGGGGTATTGGTTGGGGGGTCAAGGGTGAGGTAGTCTCGAGGGCGAGGTCATGGTCAAAACCGGAAGTAACACCTAGGTGTGAAAAGGTGACCCTCCAGCTGCTGGTCCTAGACCGGAAGGGTGCGCTCTGTAGAAGGCCTAAACCGGAAGGGTGCGCTCTGTAGAAGGCCTTTTCCGGAAGGGTGCGCTCTGTAGAAAACTTGACTACTTATATATATATATATATATATACATATATATATATATATATATATATATATATATATATATATATATATATATATATATATATTTACGACTGGTCAAAACATTAAATGATTTCATGTCGACTGTGTGGTCTGTGGCTTCACAATTTTTGCATATGGCACTTAGTGGATTTTTACTCAATTGTCAGTTTGTTTTAATAGATCTGCCCAAGTGTTCTAAGATGAAGACCTTCATACGAATCTTAGCTGTAATGATATCAATGTTGGAAAAGCTATGACAATTGTATTTGTAGATTACAGAATACTGTATAACATTTTTTAGTTTAAAGAGACGTTCTATAGTGTATTTAGGCTTAAATATAACTCGCTCTCTTACCTGGGGATAAAATTCTTGTAACAGCTGAGTAGCCTACTTTTTTTTCCTAAAAATGCTACTTTTGTTAATGTAAGTTATTGGGAATTAAATAACGTCTGTGTTATCAGTAACTTTTTATTCTGGAGGATGTATTAACTAATGCAGCTGTTTTCCTACGTTTGAAATTTTTTTGAACAATTCTAGATTTTGCCGAATAAATTCAATTTCAGAAGAAATACTTAAATACAGTAAACATATATGAAAAGCTGTTGAAGGTAATGTGGCAGTCAAATTTCGTTTGTCCCTGTACAGAAAAAAAACGATATTTGATTATCATATTCACTTCTGACCTTTTTATTATTATTCTTATTATATTCATGGAAAGAAGTTATTCTCTAAGGGTCACAGTGCATGAGGAATGGGAGGAATTTAGATTTAATCAGAGGAAAAAAGTAATTTCAATATCATGAATCAAGTGCACTTTACCCTCCTCAGCCTACTTGAGAGCACTAGTCAGAATAGCGACGGCTCAGTAATCTAGTCTGCTCAGCAAAAAAAAAATGATTCTTTATTTCGCTTCCTACTAATCAATATTACTGTTTACATTAATTAAGTTGAGAGGTCTGGATGTATTTAATTACTGTGTATATCTGGTGGGCAAGGCTGGCAGAATGCAATGGTACAATACGATTGATTTTTTTTTTTTGCTTGAAAGTACGGTACAATATTTTCGTTAAGGTACGGTACTTTTCAGGTATACAAAACAAAACAAGAGAAAATATACAGTACCGCACCGCTCCGTCAGTGTTGGCCACATAGTGTAAATTGCCACCAGATTTCAATAACTTGTGAAATTTCTAAGCGCCTGGTGACAGAGGAGTGGACATGTGTGATCTGTTGATATCCACATTACTGAGCACTGAGATGGAAAAGAAATGGCTGTTGGAAAGGAAATTACTCTCTTATATTACTCTAAAGCCAATAATAAACATTCTAATGCAGGTTTGATTTCATTACAGACTTGACTGGTTCACGGAGAGGTGAACCCAGGAATGGCAGGTTGTGGGATCAAACCATATCACGGGTGGGGGTAGAACATGCGATCAGAGAGCCACAAAACTCCAGACCGACGCGTTAGCCACTGGGTGATCTGACCCAGTGGCTAACGCGTAGGGTTGGAGGGAGTTTTATGACTCTGATCGCAGGTTTTATATCTGCCCCCCTCCTTCCCGTGGTATGGTTTGTTTGTAATCGTGTTATTACGATTTTTGAGTCAAGATGTGGGATGAATCTCTGTTGTTCCTCACCCATCCCAAAGTCGCCGGTGGAAAGTGGCATTTGTTCTGGATTCAGTCATGTATAAGATTTCATATAATGTTATTAACTAAATTCCCATGTCAATAGTCAATCATGAAGAAGCATTAATTGACTGAGGTTTTAAAGACATAAAATATTTTCTCTTGCCAGAAAGCTTAATCATCTAATGAAATCCGGTAAAATGTTAATAAAATCTGGTGCCACACTATCCTCTTGAGATCAGGCATCACTGCTCCTACAATATTCTGTTCATTTCTCCCGGCTGCAGACCGGGGTCGATGTATAGTCATTAGAGCTAGTTACCCAGAGTGGTGTAATACACAATACATGATCTGTAGATATTGATCTGTAGGTGTGGCGTCTGATATACATGGGCTGCAGCGTGAATTTGAAGGCTGCAATTTCTTCATTTTCACTAAGAATACTGCTAAATGCCAGCTTTGTGAATATTTGTATGCACGAAAGTCTGGTACTGATATTCATTGTAAGCCACTGATTGACCATCTTAACGAGAGCACACTGGGAATTTCCAAGAAACTGTAGAAGGCACAAGGCAGAATAAGTCTCTAGAAGATATGAGTTAATGGATATCGGTCTATTTTGGTATCTTTTACTCTGAAAAGATTCCTCGACTTCATCATGCCAAATCTGACATAAGTGAGGAATGAGGAAAAATCAGTGAATCGTTTACCTCTATTTGTGTTTGAAAAATTTTCAAACACATATCTGCATGGTGCTTTTAGTTCCATGGTCGTATGGTGAGCATCAAGACTGTCTAATGCATTCGGTTGCACAATTCATCTGGATAATTATTCATGCTGTGATAGATGGCGATTTGAAAATTTTTTTTGCTGCTTTGAAAGAAATGGCAAAGTCACAGGTGCCGAGATACGCAATGCTTTTCTCGATTGCTTGCAAAAAAATTGGGATTCAATAGACACATATATATGCTTTAACCATGGATAATGGTTCAAACGATGTCAGAGTTGGCAAAATAATGCAGCACTATGCTGAAGTGATGGCAGATGATGCAGGTGACGATCGATGGTGGCGAGGTTGAGATCATTAAAGAGGAGACATCACCAGATGAAGAGTTTTCTCTTACTGTCATGAAAATGGAAAAAAAACGTTAATTCATGTCACAACAGCAGCTGATAATATTGTGTCTGTTCGGTATGGTAACTACACTGCACCATTGTGTACATATTGTGACCAATACAAATAAGCCACTTGCTGCATGTAGTTCGGAAACGGTGAACAAATTCACACGCATTTAATGAGACGGATATTAAAGCAGAATGCTTAACCACTGCCGATGTTATCACGTTTCTGAGATGCTGCACAGAAGTCAGCTACATTTCTTTTTTGTTTTTTTTCAAAATATAGAGCTTCAATTTGCTAATTAGATATTTTTAAATGTTTTCAATTAAAGAGAAAATAAAAGAAATTTCGTTTTTCACTTATTGAGTTAATCCTAAAAGAACATTGTAATCCACGTCATTGATAAAATGGCCAATATTGCATTTTTTTCTTTTTGTATATCGGATTTTGGACTTAAATTTATAGTCTAATTAATCAAAATTATTCAACGCATTGAGCAACTGTGTTTCATTATTTATACTATAAGTATTTTGCTACTTTTTTCACATAAGCAAAAAGGAAATAGAGAAATATCCAGTATAATTTATATTTATACTCATTATACTTGAACGTTGATGTAATTTCGTTTTTTTGTTTTTCGAACAGGAATATTCACTATCTGTGATGAAATTATGAATCATATCATAATTAAATTTGTGCAATACTTTGTGTGTGTGTGTGTGTGTGTGTGTGTGTGTGTGTGTGTGTGTGTGTATGTGTGTGTGTGTGTGTGTGTGTGTTTGATTTTCTTGTATAGAATAACTGGCTTTATAGTTACTTTTAGGAAGGTTCATTAACAGTAAAAAAAGTCATTCCTACCACTGTTAGAATTAATAGCAATTTTAAATGGAATTCTCAAGCTGTCTAGGAAGCATAATTACTTATTTGGCTCAAATTTTTGACTACGCTTCGTGAAAAGTACGGAAAAGGTACGAAATTACAGTGCATATTTTTACCGAACTGTATGATGTAGTTAAAAAATAAAACAGGGATACGGTACGTATTTAGTGGACGGTATTTCTGATAGGAATACCGAACAAAATACTGTACGTACCTTAATGACAGTGCTGCGTGGTGTGTCTGGTGATGGCGTGTCTGGTGGTGGCGTGTCTGGTGGTGTGTCTGGTGGTGGTGTTTCTGGTGTGTGTGGGGGTGAATGCGTGTGTTTGTGTGTGTCTGCACCGATTAGCTTAAATTTCTATGGTCATTGCATTGTATCCTCCTAAATCCAACGTCAGTCTTACACTGTATTAATCTTGGCCACCATATCTGTGTACTTCAGGTTAGGTCTAACCTGACTAGGTCAGGTTAGAGATGGTTTCGGTAGGGTTGATTTCCTTATATTTGACTACCTTAGGGTTTGTTAAGATAGGTTTGAGTAGATTACATTAGGTTGTTAGTTTCGGTACTTTAGGATTGTTTGGTTGGGGCTCCTTCGGCTAGGTTCATTTAGGTAAGGCTAGGTTAAGTTTGGGTAAGTGGTTAAGTTTGCTTAGGTGGTTAAGTTTGGTTACGTTAAATCAATGCAAATTAACCAAGATTAACCAACTAAGAGAACGCAACAAATACTGTACAAAAATATGTAATCTGGTAATATGTAAAAGTGGCCAGGTCAACATGGAAAAGACGTTGTATAATCAATACGTTGAAAAAACAACTTTGTGGCATAGTTACAACGTTGCTTTCTTAACAGCCTTTGACTACAGTATAAAACTAATGTTCATTTAGAAGGATGAGCTGATATAGCATTAACCTTTATTTAAAATAAAAATAGACACTAGACAACGTTTTAGACCTATCTGGACTGAAACATCTAGTTCAAAATTCCAGTTAGTGGGTAAATTGTGAACTGTAGCAGCCACGACACCACGACTTATTAAAGTTGAAGACGACATATGAAATTAAAGCAGCCTGTGCTGTAGTGCATTACGAAGATTCTGCCCCCGTGGTAATAAGAAGGGAAACTTGTCCAGAAGAAAAGTGCAGATTATATTGTGAGGTGAAAGAGAGAGTGAATATGAGGGAGAAAACGAGATTAGAAAATAGTAGGTGAAGGGGAGGGAGAGGGATGAACTACGGGAGATAGAAATACATATTAGTGGTAGCGGAAGAGATCAGTGGGAGGAAAATAGGAAAAGAATGTGAGATTGTGAGAGGAGCTGGCATGAAAAAGGGATGTAATATAAGAAAAATATGATAAGTGGGTAGAAGAAGGGAATTACGAGGAGGAAAAGTGATGTGATGGTAGGGAGAAACAGAACAGGATCCGAGTGACACAGGAAGCGAAGATTTAATATTTGAGTCACTGGTGAAAGGACGCAAAGGTATTAGAAGATAAAGATAGTGTGCAAAAAAGAGACGGGGAGAAAGACAAATACAGAAAGGGAGAGAGAGAGAGAGAGAGAGAGAGAGAGAGAGAGAGATGCAGAAATAGAGAGATGGAGAGACAAAGATTGAGGTAGACAGAGACAGAAAGATAAATATATAGATAAATAGATCTAATGCTTCCTTCTGTCAAACTATTAGTTATTCCGACTCTCTGCTACTGCAACTTGCAACAGCTGCTGCTACCTCTGTCACTTGCTTAAGTACTACAAATCTTTAAGCAACATCTTTAAAAATACATCTGACTGATGCCTTGTTACTTTTTGCACACCAAAGTAAAATTACTATATATAAAAAACGTGAATCAGCTATCTAAATATATTTAGAAATTAAACAATGAGAGTATTAGCATAAACTAATCGCCATATAATTACAAGAACAAGGAGAATAACCAAAAGTGATACTTCAGATTCAGAAGATATTTAAAAATGGCGCCTACAGCAGCCGCTGGGGGGATGTCACCCAACCCCCCCTCTCCCCAACTTTACTGGCTACCTGTTGCATCCCAATTCATTAATTACTTCCCTCTTGTTGTTTTCTCTAACTGAGACATGGACGAAGGGGGAATAAGAGAGATGAGGGAGATGGAAGAGAGAGTGAGGTAGGGAGAAAATACCTAGGAAGGGAGGGATGTAAGAAGGAAGGGAGGGAAAGAATAAAGGAGGGGTGATATATAGATGGTTATATATATATATATATATATATATATATATATATATATATATATATATATATATATATATATATATAATGTGTGTGTGTGTACAAGGAATTCGCAAGAGCAGGCGAAATATACACAAACACTGATCTCTGGCTGAAGGAGACTCGAACCTACGAACCTCGGAACAAGGTACGCAGTGCTTTACCAATCTACCCACACTGGACCAATACCTTGGAGTCCAGCTTGCGCTAGACTTTAATCCAAGGCAGCCAGCTTTCAGGGAGTAGGCTTACAGCTTTTCATCTCATCCCCTGCATGCATCAGCCTTACTATATGTAGCTGAAGGAGTCGAGTCCTAGCTCCTGACTCCGTCTCTCAGTTTGTGGCTTGCCAGATTCACTCTTTAGCTTCATCGGCCTATCGAACGCACTCTTAAAACTACAGCATGTATGGGGCCTGCCTCTTCCCTCATCGTAGAAGTCATTCCACTTCCTGACGATTCTCAAATTGAATAAACACTGATATCCCTGTGGCTAATTTGTCTCTTTAACTTCCAGCTATGCCCTTCAGTACCGTCTGTTCCTGTATGCACTATCAGTTCCTCTGAGTATTATCATGTCCCTTATCATGACATCTGTCTTCCAATGTCGCTAGATTTAATTCCACTAGCCTTTCTTCATGGTTCATACTTCTTGGCTCTGAAACTAACCTCGTTGCATACCTGTGCAGCTTATCTTCATTCTTCTGTAGCCTTTCCCTGCCCTTATCTGTATTTTTCCTCAATACTTACACATCATCAGAAAATAAAGATACATCTGACTCACTCCCATTTGATATGTTATTCACATAAACGAGCAGTCCTAATATGAATCCTTGCGGAACCCCACTTGTTACTCTCTCTTACCCTCTTGCTTCCTTGCCTGAAGTACTCTTTGATCTATTGTAGTACGTTCATTGTTCTGCCTGCCTTAGAGTCAAGCTTGTGTCGCAGCCTCTTGTTGGGCATAGTATCAGATGCTTTCTTACAATCTAAAAAACGCAATCTACCCATCTTTCTCTCTCTCTCTCTCTCTCTCTCTCTCTCTCTCTCTCTCTCTCTCGCTCTCTCTCGCTCTCTCTCGCTCTCTCTCGCTCTCTCTCTCTCTCTCTCTCTCTCTCTCTCTCTCTCTCTCTCTCTCTCTCTCTCTCTCTCTCTCTCTCTCTCTCTCTTGTTGCTACTTTGTAACAGAACTTGATGAGGTTGGTAAGACCAGATTTGTCATCTCTGAACATGTGCTGGTAATTGTTCCTCAAACCAGTTTCCTTCAAGTCCTCTCTCTGATTATCTTCACCATTACCTTACATGATATTCATGTTTTCAGTGTGTCTTTGTTCTGATGTCTGTGCCTGTCTGTCTGCTACTACCACTCACATCGATGTTTAGTTTGTGTTTCGCAAATGATATAACGAAATATATTGTTTAACTTTTGGCGTGTATAAGAAAGATGCGAGGAATTCTGGATGAGGATCGAGAAGCGAAACTGTACAAGTTTAAATTTTGTCATCTGTTTGCATTAGTGATGTCTCACACCCTCTTGTCCCGCTTCACAAGTGCCTGCTGGCTGCAATATTGAAAGGCCTGTGTGTCCATTTTTTGCTTTCTTAGGCTGCTCATTCATTTATTCTCTCTCTCTCTCTCTCTCTCTCTCTCTCTCTCTCTCTCTCTCTCTCTCTCTCTCTCTCTCTCTCTCTCTCTCTCTCTCTCTCTCTCTCAATATCCAATCTAGCAAATTACCAACGTGTCTATCTTTTTCTTTTTTGAGTGTTATTAGATAAAAGGCTTTATAAAGCCCTTGTTACTCTGAAGAATCCTAGAGAAAAGTGTTATCTTCGTCTGTATATTTTATCACTGGAGAATATAACAGCATCTTGGATGAGTCAGTCATATCACAACAAAACACCAGAGCCTGATTTAGTGACTCCCTTATTAGACTAATATGTGTGTGTGTGAGTAATTACCTATTTGTAATTCTCTTTTTGTAGCTACAAGAGCTGAGCTAAGCCCGTGTTACAATGGTTGTATCGACCACTACTACTATAACAACGACAACTATTCCTACTACTACTACTACTACTACTACTACTACTACTACTTTCAGTGCATTAAAATTGTGATTTCTCCATTCAAGAAGAAAACTTTTCTGTCATCCCTTCCAGTCCAGTTTCTTTTGGTTTACAACTGTAGCTTCTTAGTATCCCAATTGAATGAATACGAAATATCAACTTATGCACGTCCTCTTATGACCTTTATATAAGTATGTTGTTATCATGTCTCCTCTTTTCCAGCTATCAGCCAACGTAGGCATCTTTATTTGTAATTTATATTTTCTTAGCACTGGTAGCTATTTTGTTTCTCATTTTTGGATATCTCAATTTTTTGCGGTTTTCATGTGTCGTCACCTCACAACCGCTTCATATTACTTAACATTTTACTATACATGTGTTTGAAAGCTATTTTATAATTTATCAATGTAGAACATGAGTTTCTCACAATATAATTCACATGATTTTTTTATTTAAATAATTGTAGAACTCTCTCTTTGATACTTTCAAGATTTCGTTACACATTTTATATTCTTCATGTGACCTGATTTCACTTTCTTTCATTTCATTATATAGCATTAATCTGCATTATATTCCATCACCATCTATCACTTTCACTATTTATCAAAACCATCTTTTAAAAATTTGCAGTAGTTTTTATCATTTATTTTTCATGTGATTTTTTTTCATCTGCAAAAATGTTCATATTTTTTATTTCTTCCGATAAATCATTTATATAAACTAAAAATATTATTCGGGTAAATACATATCCTTGTGACACTCCGCTTTCCTCTTAAGTTCCATCTTCCTCTTAAACAAAAAGTCCCCCAAGCACTGCTATACTTCATCTCTTATTCCTCTAGCATTACATAGTTACCAAATAAGTCTTTCTTGGGGAACTTTTTCAAAGGCTTTCTTAAAGTCTACGTAAATTCAGTCTTCAAATCCATTACTTTCTTCAACAATTTCCGTAATTCCTTTATAATAACTTAGATTTGTTTACCAGTTAGTATATTTTTATTCTCTAGGTGTTGACTCTTATTTTCTTAGCAGCTTTTTCCAATATATTTTTTTTTAAATCACTTGCCAACAAAACTGGTTTAGTTTAAAAGTTCTTCCTGTCTCCTTTTTTGTAATATGGACACAGTATGTGTCACCTTTATTTTCTCTGATAATTTACCTTCCTGTAGGGACGTAAACAGTATTATTCTTTTGCAGTTTTAAGAGCTGAGGAGCTGACTCACCTGGAGAGGATTTCGGGTGTCAACGCCCATGCGGCCCGGTCTGTGACCAGGCTTCATGGTGGATCAGGACCTGATCAACCTGGTCCTATTGCTTGTTTTTTTTTTATCAGTATGAAGTAACTTCTTCGTATTCAGGTATTTCAGTATCATATAACTCAACTGTCTGGGATTAAAATCCATTACACTGAAATTATCAAATTTTGCGAACACACTTTAAAACTTTTTATATAATATCTCTCATATATATTCCTCTTCCTCAGTGATTCTGTCAGTTATTTTAATTTTTTAAACTTAAAAATTTGGTTTAGCCTTGCTGTTGTTTATTATTTCTCTTCCAAAGTTTCATTCTTCCTTTCGTCTTACACTGACATGTTTATTTTTTGCCTCTTCGAATGTCTAATAAGTTTTTTGACTGATCCACTTCCAATATTGCTCATTTTTCATGTTTTTTTCATAACTCTCAACACTTTTCATTAAGCCATGCTTTATTTTTTCTTATTTTCTTTATTTAATACTGTTTAATTCCATTGTACAATTTATTTACATCTGTCATTAGTAATATGTTGCTTCATTAAACTTCAATAAAATACTGTTTTAAATGTTGTAATTCCTTCTCTTAAAATCTAGTCATTACTATTAATTCGTTTTTCATCTCCTAAGTCATATTTCACTGCATATGTTATTTCCAAAAGGACTAGAGAAGGGAGCCAGTATTTTTACAAGAAAGGAAAGGGGATGGGAGTGGTAGAGCGAGAGGAGGAAACAGTATAGAGTAGTAGTGGAAGTATTGGAACAGTGGTAGAGGTAGCAGTAGGGAGGCAGTAGTGGTAGTAACAAACAGGGTCAGAGAGTTCAGTAATAGGACAAAAATAGGAGTAATATTAGTAATAGTGAAGGATTTCGGCAGGAGAGCTAATGGCCGACGAGCATAAGACAAAATACCAATGAACAAGACCCCATAAGTCAGAACCCATCAAGGCATAAGACAAAGGCAATGAAAATATAGTAAATGTGAAGAGGTAAGGCGAAGAATAAATAAAGATCAAGTCAAGTCGCGAGTGTTGACGATGTAATGAGAAAGGAAGACACGTTGAAGTATTCTGTTAAGGGATGCTTCAACAAGCCGGCGTCTGTGAAGACTAGAAGAATGGTACACGGTTGTTTTAGTAAAGGGCCAGTTAATATTAGGATGACTGTGATCTCTAACATGACAGGAAAGAGCATTATTACTATCGTTTAAGCTTACGCTTCTTTTGCCTTCTTTAAGTCTGTCAGTGAGAGAGCGGCAAGTTTCTCCACAGTACTGGAGAAAAAAGGAGCAGGAAATGGAATAGACTCCAGATGCATCGGAAGGAGGAGAGGTACGAACCAGATTACTACGAAGGGAGTTAGTTTGACGAAAAGTAAGTTTGATGTCTGAGGAACGAAAAGGGTTGTTACGTTTTAGGAAAATGGAAACATAAGAAAGATAAAGAACAGGATATTTCACAGGAGTAAAGAGTTTGGGGGAGAAGAAAGTCCATTTAGCACTTGAGTAAGCAGAGTTTACGAAATTGGAACGATTGCCGAAACGAGAGAACAAATTGTGAACAGTGGAAATTTCAGTCAAGAAACTGAGAGTCGCAAATGCTGAAGCCAAGAGGTTTCTTAATTAGGTTTGGCTCAAATATAATTTCTTTTTACATTGGTAAAAAAAATTATATTTGAGCCACAACTGAAGGAGTGAAGGGGGTGTTTTCTGAGAGTAGCGCAGTGCTTGTTTGTCACCTGCTGCAGACTCTCTCGAAATGCGAGCCAACGGATTTGTACCACCCCTCACCACCCCAATCCCCATCCCCCCATGTGGGGTAGGATGGCTTTGAGAAGTCAATAATTATGAAATTAGAAGATATAATAGCCAGCCCCAACCTTTTTCTAGTCACTTATAACAGGTTATGTGACTTGAGAAAATACGTTTCTCAGTGGATACTATATGTATGGCCTGCTATTATTCTGTGTAACCTTTTAATTAAAAAAATTAAATGAATGTGCTATTTTGTCCGTTTAAATGTCCTGGTCTGGGGTACTTAAATGTTCCCAGGGGTTCTCAGAAGTATCTCTTCATATTTTCCTAAATATTGTCTACCAGTCTTCTCAGTATCGATTAATATGCCTTATTTGGGAATTTTCTATACCGATAATAATTCTATGATACAAATTTCTACTTCTAATATCCTTTAACCCCATTACCTATGTTATCACATAATCTTGTGTACCTGTTAATGGTACGGTAACAGCTAAAAGCGTTATATAACCATTCACAGCTGATGTAGCATGATGTTTTGATTCGTAGACACGGGTTGAGCGTCACCAATCCATGAAACCGCCTGGCATAATGAGCAATCCTGTGATTTTTGTATAGCACTGTTGTTTAAGATTGTGTACAATAGACTCTACTAAATAAGTATCGAGTTTGTATAACCCATAATTTGAGTTATATACAGTATTCCTGTCATGTTTCAATTGAGAAGATTCAATTATGTTTCTTTCTATGACAGAACTGTTGGGTACAATAATTTGAGCAGCATCCCACTCCAGCGGGTGATTACAGGACCTAATGTGGTTCAAGATAGTTTTCGAATCCTGCCCTGTCCTGATTGAGTATATATATATATTGGGCTGTTCTGGTTTCCAGAAGTTTACCTGTCTGACCAATATATGAGAGAGGACACTGAGTACATGGGACCTTGTAAACCCCACCAACTTTGTTGGAGGGTGATTTTTTATTCAACCTTTGTTTCACAGTCCCAGTATTTTTGAAAGCAAGGTTTATATTGATCTTTTTAATGTCTCATGCAGGCAAACCAGCTTCTCATTACATGGTAAAACTAGTACATTTTTCCTGGCAATCACTTCCTTTGGTTCAGTCCTGTAGAAAGTCTTTGTTGCTGACATTATTGCCTCCTCGATAAAATCCCCAGACTGGATTTTCCTACTATGTAGTCTCTTTTGCCCATTCCTACCATTTCCTCAAATCCCTGCCGGTTTTTAATGAGCAGTGCAACTCTTCTCCCTCTGCTCCCTATATCTTTCCTCAGGATTTGATATCTGCTACCATCCTGGTTAGTTTCGTTTCTGTGAGTGCTATTATGTCTGGGGATGTCTCCTTGATTCTTTCATGACACTCCTCACATTTATTTGTTATTCTGTCTGCATTTGTATACCAAATCTTCAACTTCTTTTCTGAAACTGTAGTCCGGGATTGGGGAAACAGGAGACCTGATGAGGAACTAAGGGTGGTTGCTGTGAAGGTGGAGTTTGTAATGAGGTGGGTGGGGGCATTAGGTATAGCATGTGTGTTTTGGGTTAAGATGTTTGGTTGCATTGGGGTCATCCTGGTTGGGGGGCTTCTGCAAGTGGTTGTGAGGGAGGTTGTATTTGATCTTCCTTATGAGTCTGGGTTCTCCTGTCCATCTCCATATTTGCCTCTCTTTCCCCTTTTTGTCTTTGTACCCTCTCTTTCAATTTCTGCCTTTCTTCTTGTGTTCTGTCCCTTAGTCGCATTTTCTCCTGGAGGATCCTGTTTCAAGCCGATTCTGCCTTGAAAATCACTTTGACTGGCTGGATTCTTCCTCTTGCAAACTCCCCCAATTCTCAGAAAATTTGCCAGCTGGGTCACATCATCTTCTATTGCTTTCATGATGCTTTCCAGTGCTTTTTTTCTCCCCTTGTCTTCTTGCTTCGTAAGTTTCCCCTTCAACTTCCTGGAGCCAATAATTACAGACTGATTTCTCCCTTTCATTCCCCCACTGCATATCCCTATGTATCCCTGGGTTCGATTTAGTTGCCTCCATTGCAGCCTTCCTTACTTCAATCTCTTCACTGTCTGTTGTTTCTGAGCTCAGTGGTCTGTCATTTTCCCTTCTCAACTTTCCCTGGGCACTGCTGTGGTCTTTTAGGGCCTCTATGTATACCTTAGCTCTTTCATTTTCTACAGTCATAAGAACATAAGAACATAAGAAAGGAGGAACACTGCAGGAGGCCTGTTGGCCCATACTAGGCAGGTCCTTTACAATTCATTCCACTAACAAAACATTTGCCCAACCCAATTTTCAATGCCACCCAAGAAATAAGCTCTGATGTGAAAGTCCCACTCAAATCCAACCCCTCCCACTCATGTACTTATCCAACCTAAATTTGAAACTACCCAAAGTCCTAGCCTCAATAACCCAACTAGGTAGACTGTTCCACTCATCAACTACCCTATTTCCAAACCAATACTTTCCTATGTCCTTTCTAAATCTAAACTTATCTAATTTAAATCCATTACTGCGGGTTCTCTCTTGGAGAGACATCCTCAAGACCTTATTAATATCCTCTTTATTAATACCTATCTTCCACTTATACACTTCGATCAGGTCTCCCCTCATTCTTCGTCTAACAAGTGAATGTAACTTAAGAGTCTTCAATCTTTCTTCATAAGGAAGATTTCTAATGCTATGTATTAATTTAGTCATCCTACGCTGAATGTTTTCTAACGAATTTATGTCCATTCTGTAATATGGAGACCAGAACTGAGCTGCATAATCTAGGTGAGGCCTTACTAATGATGTATAAAGCTGCAGTATGGCCTCTGGACTTCTGTTGCTTACACTTCTTGACATAAATCCCAGTAATCTATTTGCCTTATTACGTACGCTTAGGCATTGCTGTCTTGGTTTAAGGTTGCTGCTCACCATAACCCCCAAGTCCTTTTCGCAATCTGTATGGCTAAGTTCTACATCATTTAACTTATAAGTACTAGGGTTATGGGCACTCCCAAACTTCAGAACCTTGCATTTATCTACATTGAACTACATCTGCCACTTTGCTGACCAAGAATAGAGTTTGTTTAAATCCTCCTGAAGTTCCATAACATCTACGTTTGAATCAATTATCCTACCTATCTTTGTGTCATCGGCGAATTTGCTCATATCACTAGTAATTCCCTCATCAAGATCATTGATATATATTATAAACAACAACGGGCCCAAGACTGATCCCTGTGGAACCCCACTTGTTACAGATCCCCACTCCGATTTAACCCTATTTATGGACACTGCTTCCTGCCAGTGAGCCATGACTCGATCCACGAGAGCACTTTTCCCCCAATGCCATGAGCTGCCACTTTCTTTAACAGTCTATGGTGCGGAACTCTATCAAAAACCTTACTAAAATCTAAGTAAATAATATCAAATTCTTTATCGTGGTCAACAGCCTCAAAAGCTTTACTGAAGAAAGTTAATAAATTAGTTAGACAAGACTGGCCTCTTGTGAATCCATGCTGAGTATCATTAATCAAGCTATGCTTATCGAGATGGCTTCTTATAATCTCAGCTATAATTGACTCTAGTAATTTGCCTACAATTGAGGTCAGGCTTATTGGGCGGTAATTTGACGGTAACGACTTGTCCCCTGTTTTAAAAATAGGAATTACATTAGCCATCTTCCACATATCAGACACTACACCTGTTTGAAGAGATAAATTAAAAATATTAGTTAATGGTTCACAGAGTTCCATTTTGCATTCCTTAAGAACCCTTGAAAAAACCTCATCAGGACCCGGCGACTTATTTTGCTTCAGTCTGTCTATCTGCTTCACAACCATTTCACTAGTGACTGTGATGTTACATAATTTATCTTCTTCTAGCCCACTATAAAAATTAATTACTGGAATATTGTTAGTGTCTTCCTGTGTAAAAACTGAGAGAAAATAATTATTAAAAATCGAGAATATTACTACACTGGGACTTCACTGTTTTCCTGCCAAAGCCCATACCACTAACTATTCCTAGTTTAAAGTCCTAACTGCTCCCTCCACTGCAGTTGCCAGTGCTACCACCCCAGACCAGGATAAGTGAACCCCATCCCTGGCATACATGTCATTTCTGCCATAGAAGAGGTCCCAGTTGTCAATGAATGTTACCGCATTTTCCTTACAGTATTTGTCCAGCCAGCAATTGACACCAATTGCCCTGGACAACCATTCATTTCCAACTCCTCTCCTTGGCAAAATACCACATATGACAGGGTTTCCACCCTTACTCCTAATTATTTCTATTGCTGACCTATACCTGCTAATCAGGTCTTCACTCCTACGTCTGCCAACATCGTTGCCTCCAGCACTGAGACAGATAATAGGATTGCTCCCATTACCTCTCATGATGTTAACAATATCCTCCATCCCAGCCCCAGGAAAGCAAACTCTCTGTCTCCTACTCCTTTCCTTCAAGTAGAACGCTCTATCCATATACCTAACTTGGCTATCCCCAACAACAACAATATTCTTACCTTCCTTGGTGTCGTTCGTCGTGATATTCCCAGTAGTCGACTCTCATTCGTCGGGTAGCACTGAGAATGTATTAGATGTTTCCACAACAGTTTCCACGGCAGTCTCTTTCTTCTTCATCGTTTCTACCTTTCCATTTGTCTTCTTGATCGTCAACTTCGTTCCCTGCTGTCTAGCCACTGACCAGTTTCTGATGTGATGCTCCTTTTTTCTTGGGCTCCACGATCATCAGATAAGGCCTTCTTCATATAGTTTCACTCCTTTGTGATCTACTGTCCCCTTGTTTGTGGCTGAGGTAGCAGTTTCTGATGTCATGCCCACATTGTTCTTCAGTTCTTTAGGCTGTTTCAGACTTTTCAGTTCCTCTTCCAATCTCTGTATCTTAGCCTCTGTTGCTGTGACTTGCATCTCTCACTTCCTGCTCTCTGCAGCTATCCTCTCCTTTTTCATGCAAAGCTCTTCTAGCTTTCTTCCCCACTCACGTTCCCTTTTCACGGGCTCTGCTACCCAATCTTCCTTTCCAGATTCATCCTCCAGCCCCCTGGTTTTCCGTCCAGATTTCTCACAACCCATTTTTTGGGTTGCCACAGAATGAAAAACTTTTGCATTTCTGTGCAGTTGTTTGTGATGTGTGTTTGAGTGTGTATGGGGAGGCAGAGGGAGTTAGAGGAGGAAACTGGAGTCAGTGGCAAAATGGGAGAGAGCTGGGGAGAGGGGAAGAGGGAGAATATGGGGAGAGAGATGAAGGAGAAGCAAAGGGGAAGAGAGAATGGGAGAAAGAGAGGGAAAAAGAGGCAGAGGAGGGGGGTGAAGGAGGGTGTGAGAGAGAGAGGAGGCATCAGGGTAAGGAGTGGGAGAGAGGTGGAGGAGGGTGCAGGGGAGTGTGTGTGTGTATGTGTCTGTATATGTGTGTGTACTCACCTAGTTATGGTTGCAGGGGTCGATTCACAGCTCCTGGCCCCGCCTCTTCGCTGGCCGCTACTAGGTCACTCTTTCTGCTCCATGAGCTTTATCATATCTCTTCTTAAAGCTATGTATGTATCCTGCCTCCACTACATCACTTCCCAGCCTATTCCACTTCCCGATCACTCTGTGACTGAAGAAATACTTTCTAACATTCCTGTGATTCATCTGAGTCTTCAACTTCCAACTGTGACACCTTGTTGCTGTGTCCCATCTCTGGAACATCCTGTCTCTGTCCAGTTTGTCGATTCCTCTCAGTGTTTTGTATGTCGTCATCATATCCCCCCCTCTCTCTTCTGTCCTCCAGTGTCGTCAGGTCGATTTCTCTTAACCTCTCCTCGTAGGACATACCCCTTAGTTCGGGGTGTGTGTGTGTATCTGTGCGTGTGTCTGAACATCCTCCAGAAACTGGAAGGCTTTTCGGATCACTAAGGATCCATCGTCAGGCGAAAATATAGGATAAAAAAATGATGGAAAAGAATGCAAAACTTAGCTTATGTTGTCTGATTAACTATTGTGGGAAGAAAACAAAGGACAGGAGAATAATGTTATATAAAGAAAGAAAAAAGTCCTTAACTGAGTTCAGAATATTATCGCCCCTCCTCCTGAAATAAATGACGGTTAACCGTAAACACTTCAGTTTTATTATGTTTTTCGGGCACGACATATGAAACTGGTCAGGGATGTGTGAATATCCTGTGGTCTGTTTTACCAGATGCGGTAATTCAAGGACATCACTGCAAAGAGACTCTACATTAAAATGCTGTATTTAAAAATACTTATGTTTTTAGTCACCCTGATGTTGACTACATATATCCCGTTATCAATCGAAGACGCCTTGTCTTGCCTTTTCCGGTGTCTCACAGAAGCATGAATAAATTGATGAATTAATGAATTATCCCAGTGCCTTGGATGATCTTAGGTAGCCTACAGAACGAAGATAGATTGCGTGAAGGAAGTCAGACTTTGGTAAGACTTCAGTAGCCTCCACAACCATGACGTAGCAGGAAGAGCTGCTGATGATGTAGTTCATCATAAGGCAATGCTAATTATCATTGGAGATATATTATGATATCCAAGACGCTCTACATTGTTTTATTCCATTGTAGAAGAATTACAGCAACACTTACTGACTACCTCGATCTAGTGCACGTAACGCAACCAACTTTTGTGTGTACTCACCTAATTGCGGTTGCAAGAGTAGAGTCATAGCTCCTGGCCCCGCCTCTTCACTCGTCGTGTGTGTGTGAGTGTGTATATATATATATATATATATATATATATATATATATATATATATATATATATATATATATATATATATATATATATATATATATATATATATATATATATATATATATATATATATATATATATATATTTCTTTATATATGTAAGTCTACCGTCACTTCTCTCCCCCACCTCTCCCTCTCTTGCCCAGCACCTCCTACCATCACAATAGATTAAGAATTTAAGTTGCGTTTATCCTCTCCAGAAGCTCCTCCTTGCAACCTTCCTGACTCTTGTCCAAAATTTTTGTACTTCCGAAACTGAATTTTGCGAAACTGTATTGGACTTCTGAAAGTTTTTCTTTCAACAATTCTTGCTGGAATGGAACGAAATCTTGATTCCTTCAGGTTTATCTAAGTTATATATATATATATATATATATATATATATATATATATATATATATATATATATATATATATATATATATATATATATATATATATATATATATATATTGTGTGTGTGTGCTCGCCTAGTTGTGGTTGCAAGGGTCATGTCACAGCTCCTGACCCTGCCTCTTCACTGTTCGCTACTAGGTCACTTTTCCTGCTCTTGTTAAGGCTATGTATGGATCCTGCCTCCACTACATCACTTCCCAGACTACTCCACTTCCTGACAACTGTGACTGAAGAAATACTTCCGAACATCCCTGTGATTCATCTGAGTCTTCAACTTCCAACTCTGACTCCTTGTTGCTGTGTCCCATCTCTAGAACATTCTTTCTCTGTCCACCTTGTCGATTCCTCTCAGTATTTTATATGTCGTTATCATATCCCCCGCTATCTCGCCTGCCCTCCAGTGTCGTCAGGTCGATTTCCCTTAATCTCTCCTTGCTGGACATGACCCTTAGCTCCTGGACTAATCTTGTTGCAAACCTTTGCACTTCTCTAGTTTGCAAACGTGCTTGGTTAAGTGTGGGTTCCAAACTGGTGCTGCATACTCCAAATAAGCTTAATGTACAAGTGTACAGGATCCTGAATGATTCCTTATTAAGATGTTGGAATGCTGTTCTTAGGTTTGCTAGGCGCCTATATGCTGCAGCAGTTATTTGGTTGATGTGTGCCTCATGAGATGTGCCCGGTGTTATACTCACCCCGAGATCCTTTTCCTTGAGTAAGGTTTGTAGTCTCTGGCCCCATAGACTGTACTCCGTCTGTGGTCTTCTTTCCCCTTCCCAATTTTCATGACTTCGAACTTGGTGGGGTTGAACTCCAGGAGCCAGTTGCTGGACCAGGCCTGTAGCCTGCCCAGATCCCTTTGTAGTTCTGCCTGGTCCTCGTCCGATTGAATTTTTCTCACCAACTTCACATCATCTGCAACAGGGACACTTCTGACTCTATTCCCTCCGTCATGTCGTTCACAAATGCCAGAAACAGTACAGGTCCTAGGACTGACCCCTGTGGAACCCCGCTCGTCACAGGCGCCCACTCTGACACCTCGCTACGTACCATGACTCGCTGTCGTCTTCTTGACAGGTATTCCCTGACCCATTGTAGTGCCTTCCCTGTTATTCCTGCCTGGTCCTACAGCTTTTGTGTGGAACTGTGTCAAACGCCTTCTTACAGTCCAAGAAAATGCAATCTACATACCCCTCTCTTTCTTGTCTTACTGCCGTCATTCCTTTCAAGGTGCTCCACCACTCTTCTCCTAATAACATTCTTCATGACTTTACATACTAGTCATGTCAGTGACACTGGTCTGTAGTTTAATGTTTTGCGTCTATATCCTTTTTTAAAAATTGGGACTACATTTGATGTCTTCCATACCTCAGGTAGTCGCCCTGTTTCGATAGATGTGCTGAAAATTGTTGTTAGTAGTACACACAGTGCCTCTGCTCCCTGTCTCAGGACCCATGGAGAGATGTTATCCGGCCCCATCGCGTTTGAGGTATCTAGCCCGCTTAGCAGCCTCTTCACTTCTTCCTCGGTTGTATGTATTGTGTCGAACACTTCATGGTGTACCCCACCTCTTCGTCTTTCTGGAGTTCCTTTTGTCTCCTCAGTGAACACTTCTTTGAATCTTAAGTTGAGTTCCTCACATACTTCGCGGTCGTTTCTTGTGATCTCCCCTCCTTCCTTCCTCAGCCTGATTACCTGGTCCTTGACTGTTGTTTTCCTCCTCATGTGGATGTACATCTTCGGGTCAGATCTGGCTTTTGCTGCTATGTCATTTTCTTATTGTCGTTGGTCCTCCCTTCTTACCTACCTACCTACCTGGAGGGTGTTGCCTTCTATACTTCTTCCATTCTCTAGCACACTTAGATTTGTCCTCTCTACACCTTTGGGTGAACCAAGGGCTCATGCTTGATTTTTAGATATTTCTGTTACCCTTGGGTACAAACCTCTCCTCAACTTCCTTGCATATTGTTGTGTCATATTCCATCATCTCGTTTACTGACTTCCCTGCCAGTTCTCTGTCCCACTGAACCCCGTGCAAAAAATTCTTCATGAATGTGTAATCCCCTCTCTTGTAGGTTGTCTTCATTCGTCCTGCCCTTCCTGCTTCCCTCTCCGCTTGTAACTCTAATGTGCATTCGAAGCTCATAACCACATGATCACTGGTCCCAAGGAGTTTATCATATGTGATATCCTCAATATCTGCACTACTAAAGGTGAATACCAGGTCCAATCTTGTTGGTTCATACTCTCCCCTCTATCTGGTAATGTCCCTTACGTGTTGGTACATGAGGTTTTCCAGTACCACCTCCATCTTAACCCTCCACGTTTCTGGGCCACCATGTGGCTCCAGGCTCTCCCAGTCGATTTCCCTGTGGTTCAAGTCACTCATAATCAGCAGCTTTGCCCTGCTCGCATGAGCCCTTCTGACCACTTCAGGCAGTGTGTCAACCATCGCTCTATTACTCTTATCACACTCTTGCCTTGGTCTCCTATTGTGCTGTGGTGAGTTTGCATCACTGCAATTACCATCTTGGGACCTCCAGACTAAAGTGTTCCTATTATGTAGTCTCTTCTCCTTTGTCTCCTCTCTCCAGCTCATCAAAATCCCAACGGCTTTTGATGAGCAGTGAAACTCCACCCCTTCTGTTCCCTTTGTGTTTCCTCAGGATCTGATATCCCATTGGACAGATGGTACCTGTAATCATTCCTGTGAGCTTGGGTTCTATGAGAGCTATGATGTCCGGTGATGACTCTTTGACTCTTTCGTGTCACTCCTCCCACTTATTTGTTATTCCATCAGCATTGGTGTACCATATCTTCAGTTTCCTCTCCAACACTGTGTTCTGGGGGTCTGTGAGGGTGGGGGACCTTGCAGTGTGCTGTGGGATTCTACAGCATAGTGTGGGGTGGGGGCTGTAAGTGTGGAGTGTGGTCTGTGTTAGGATAGCATGTTTGGTTGTGGGGTTCTGTAGGTAGTTCTGTGTGTGCTTGCGCTTGTTGCTTTGCCGTGCTCTGGTTGTCCTCTGCTGATTCTATCCTTGTCTCTCTTCCTAGCCCCTTTTGCCTCTGTGTCCTCTCCCTCAGCTGCTGTAGTTCTGTTCCTGTTCTGTCTCGGTCTCAGAACACCCTCATGTATGTTGACGATTCCTTCAGTGGTGGTTTCTCTTGCAGGATCCTGTTTCACATCGTTTCTGTCTTGAAAATCAGGTTGTCCGGCCAGTTTCTCCCCTTCAATTATCCCCTATTCTCTGAAAATTTACTATCTCAATTATGTCCTCCTTGCCTATTTATTTGATGATGTTTTCAATCTCCTGTTTTTCTTCCTGCCATCTTTTATTGTGTGTCCTCCCCTTGTTCTCCTAACATGAATAAACACTGACTTCTCCCTCTCCTCCTCCCATTGCCTTTTCCTCTGTCTCTGGTCCCATTTGTACATCGACATTGTCTCCCTTATTTTTTCCTGTAACTCTTGGTGGTATGGTCTTGCCTCTGCATGGGACCTTTCCCCTTCTCTACTTTCTCCTCTCTCCCTTATTGCTATCCCTGCTCCCAACTGCTCTCCCCCTTCATTCCTAGGCCCTGCTTGGACTGGTAGGGCCTTAGCATAAGTCATGTCTCCCTATGTTGGGCTCCGCGTTCAAATGGGGTGTACATGCTTCAAATGCTATGTCACAGCAGGGCAAAAGCCCTGTGACTTGTTTCAGACTATTTACCTCATATTCTAGGGCCTGTATCCTGGCTTCTGTGGCTTCGGCTTGTGAGTCCCATTTCTTCTCTGCCTCCATCCTCTTCTCCATTCTCACAGAAAACTCGCCTAGTTTGCTCTCCCACTCTTGTTTCACCCTTTTACATTACTTTTCCATCAATTCTTCCTTACCAGAACCATTTTCCTCTGATCCCCTGAGCATTCGACTTCCCTTCTGAGCCACCATATTTTTTATGGGTTTGGAGTTGTAATGTGTGTGCTGTTTGTGTGTGTGGGGGGGTGGAGGAGTTGTAAGGGGGAGAGATATGTTTGTCGTAAATATTTAAATTATAAATGATTTAATAAAAGTCATATCTGTTTTTATTTTGCTTCTAATTTTTAGAAAATCATAATGGCATTGAACATCATATTGTACAATAACGGCAGTCTATTTACTCTGTTTAATAATGAAATCCTTCACGTTTTGTCGCTTTCATTATGTTTACAGTATCTTCAAACAAATTGTGAGCCGAGTCTCTGACGCAGTTCTCTTTGACGGTGCCTGTTTATCAGGGAACAGTTGTTTTTTTAGATTCATTGAGGTACCCCGGCGCAGGTCCTCCTGGCACTCAGTGTTAACCAGTAACAGCTGTTGCGTGAAAAACATAAAATGGAATCATTAAGACACATTTCCACCCTGGGACCTTTGTTGCTCCCACTGTACACTAGGGTAGGAAAACATGAGTTAATATTGTTAAGGAAGGCACCTGAGAAGAGAGATTTGTTGGCATATTATCTGACTGTAAACAAACCATACCACGTAATGACGCGATTGCAAACAAACCATACCCGTAGTATGGTTTGTTTGCAATCGTATCATTACGATTTAGTGAGTTATCTGACTAGTTTCTGGTAGTGCACAGAGCGTAGCTTGTTTTATTATCACATGTGCCAAGGTCTCAGGGATTATACAAGTTCCTGCACTGTGTGACAGTATTAGTCATTGCAATAGGCAAATTTCTAAACAACTGAACAATGTACAGTTGCCGAAAAAAATTCTTATACTCTCTCTGCTGTGCAGAAATGATATATGGCAACTCAGGCGTAGTAAACAGAGGAGTGAAGACTATTGTCATGTATGAAGGGAGAGAAAGAATAAGAGAGGGTGATACAGATACATATAACTTTTATTTTTTTTTTTATTTTTTTTATTATCACACCGGCCGATTCCCACCAAGGCAGGGTGGCCCGAAAAAGAAAAACTTTCACCATCATTCACTCCATCACTGTCTTGCCAGAAGGGTGCTTTACACTACAGTTTTTAAACTGCAACATTAACACCCCTCCTTCAGAGTGCAGGCACTGTACTTCCCATCTCCAGGACTCAAGTCCGGCCTGCCGGTTTCCCTGAATCCCTTCATAAATGTTACTTTGCTCACACTCCAACAGCACGTCAAGTATTAAAAACCATTTGTCTCCATTCACTCCTATCAAACACGCTCACGCATGCCTGCTGGAAGTCCAAGCCCCTCGCACACAAAACCTCCTTTACCCCCTCCCTCCAACCCTTCCTAGGCCGACCCCTACCCCGCCTTCCTTCCACTACAGACTGATACACTCTTGAAGTCATTCTGTTTCGCTCCATTCTCTCTACATGTCCGAACCACCTCAACAACCCTTCCTCAGCCCTCTGGACAACAGTTTTGGTAATCCCGCACCTCCTCCTAAC
Organism: Cherax quadricarinatus; assembly: GCF_038502225.1. Taxonomy (NCBI): domain Eukaryota; kingdom Metazoa; phylum Arthropoda; class Malacostraca; order Decapoda; family Parastacidae; genus Cherax; species Cherax quadricarinatus. Next base: position 25,720,470 of record NC_091342.1, on the reverse strand, counting down.
TTCCAAACTACGAATTCTCTGCATTATATTCACACCACACATTGCCCTCAGACATGACATCTCCACTGCCTCCAGCCTTCTCCTCGCTGCAACATTCATCACCCACGCTTCACACCCATATAAGAGCGTTGGTAAAACTATACTCTCATACATTCCCCTCTTTGCCTCCAAGGACAAAGTTCTTTGTTTCCACAGACTCCTAAGTGCACCACTCACTCTTTTTCCCTCATCAATTCTATGATTCACCTCATCTTTCATAGACCCATCCGCTGACACGTCCACTCCCAAATATCTGAATACGTTCACCTCCTCCATACTCTCTCCCTCCAATCTGATATTCAATCTTTCATCACCTAATCTTTTTGTTATCCTCATAACCTTACTCTTTCCTGTATTCACCTTTAATTTTCTTCTTTTGCACACCCTACCAAATTCATCCACCAATCTCTGCAACTTCTCTTCAGAATCTCCCAAGAGCACAGTGTCATCAGCAAAGAGCAGCTGTGACAACTCCCACTTTGTGTGTGATTCTTTATCTTTTAACTCCACGCCTCTTGCCAAAACCCTCGCATTTACTTCTCTTACAACCCCATCTATAAATATATTAAACAACCACGGTGACATCACACATCCTTGTCTAAGGCCTACTTTTACTGGGAAAAAATTTCCCTCTTTCCTACATACTCTAACTTGAGCCTCACTATCCTCGTAAAAACTCTTCACTGCTTTCAGTAACCTACCTCCTACACCATACACTTGCAACATCTGCCACATTGCCCCCCTATCCACCCTGTCATACGCCTTTTCCAAATCCATAAATGCCACAAAGACCTCTTTAGCCTTATCTAAATACTGTTCACTTATATGTTTCACTGTAAACACCTGGTCCACACACCCCCTACCTTTCCTAAAGCCTCCTTGTTCATCTGCTATCCTATTCTCCGTCTTACTCTTAATTCTTTCAATTATAACTCTACCATACACTTTACCAGGTACACTCAACAGACTTATCCCCCTATAATTTTTGCACTCTCTTTTATCCCCTTTGCCTTTATACAAAGGAACTATGCATGCTCTCTGCCAATCCCTAGGTACCTTACCCTCTTCCATACATTTATTAAATAATTGCACCAACCACTCCAAAACTATATCCCCACCTGCTTTTAACATTTCTATCTTTATCCCATCAATCCCGGCTGCCTTACCCCCTTTCATTTTACCTACTGCCTCACGAACTTCCCCCACACTCACAACTGGCTCTTCCTCACTCCTACAAGATGTTATTCCTCCTTGCCCTATACACGAAATCACAGCTTCCCTATCTTCATCAACATTTAACAATTCCTCAAAATATTCCTTCCATCTTCCCAATACCTCTAACTCTCCATTTAATAACTCTCCTCTCCTATTTTTAACTGACAAATCCATTTGTTCTCTAGGCTTTCTTAACTTGTTAATCTCACTCCAAAACTTTTTCTTATTTTCAACAAAATTTGTTGATAACATCTCACCCACTCTCTCATTTGCTCTCTTTTTACATTGCTTCACCACTCTCTTAACTTCTCTCTTTTTCTCCATATACTCTTCCCTCCTTGCATCACTTCTACTTTGTAAAAACTTCTCATATGCTAACTTTTTCTCCCTTACTACTCTCTTTACATCATCATTCCACCAATCGCTCCTCTTCCCTCCTGCACCCACTTTCCTGTAACCACAAACTTCTGCTGAACACTCTAACACTACATTTTTAAACCTACCCCATACCTCTTCGACCCCATTGCCTATGCTCTCATAAGCCCATCTATCCTCCAATAGCTGTTTATATCTTACCCTAACTGCCTCCTCTTTTAGTTTATAAACCTTCACCTCTCTCTTCCCTGATGCTTCTATTCTCCTTGTATCCCATCTACCTTTTACTCTCAGTATAGCTACAACTAGAAAGTGATCTGATATATCTGTGGCCCCTCTATAAACATGTACATCCTGAAGTCTACTCAACAGTCTTTTATCTACCAATACATAATCCAACAAACTACTGTCATTTCGCCCTACATCATATCGTGTATACTTATTTATCCTCTTTTTCTTAAAATATGTATTACCTATAACTAAACCCCTTTCTATACAAAGTTCAATCAAAGGGCTCCCATTATCATTTACACCTGGCACCCCAAACTTACCTACCACACCCTCTCTAAAAGTTTCTCCTACTTTAGCATTCAAGTCCCCTACCACAATTACTCTCTCACTTGGTTCAAAGGCTCCTATACATTCACTTAACATCTCCCAAAATCTCTCTCTCTCCTCTGCATTCCTCTCTTCTCCAGGTGCATACACGCTTATTATGACCCACTTCTCGCATCCAACCTTTACTTTAATCCACATAATTCTTGAATTTACACATTCATATTCTCTTTTCTCCTTCCATAACTGATCATTTAACATTACTGCTACCCCTTCCTTTGCTCTAACTCTCTCAGATACTCCAGATTTAATCCCATTTATTTCCCCCCACTGAAACTCTCCTACCCCCTTCAGCTTTGTTTCGCTTAGGGCCAGGACATCCAACTTCTTTTCATTCATAACATCAGCAATCATCTGTTTCTTGTCATCCGCACTACATCCACGCACATTTAAGCAACCCAGTTTTATAAAGTTTTTCTTCTTCTCTTTTTTAGTAATTGTATACAGGAGAAGGGGTTACTAGCCCATTGCTCCCGGCATTTTAGTCGCCTCATACGACACGCATGGCTTACGGAGGAAAGATTCTTTTCCACTTCCCCATGGACAATAGAAGAAATAAAAAAGAACAAGAGCTATTTAGAAAAAAGAGAAAAACCTAGATGTATGTATATATATATATGCATGTGCGTGTCTGTGAAGTGTGACCAAAGTGTAAGTAGGAGTAGCAAGATATCCCTGTTATCTTAGCGTGTTTATGAGACAGAAAAAGAAACCAGCAATCCTACCATCATGCAAAACAGTTACAGGTTTTTGTTTCACAGTCATCTGGCAGGACGGTAGTACTTCCCTGGGTGGTTGCTGTCTACCAACCTACTACCTGCTTATTACTAGTACCCGGTCATATGACCTGGTACATTCGCTGTCATCTCTTTCGTCGAAGTTCATTGGTTTGAACCTACTGCGTTGACTCGTAAGATTTTTTTTTTTTTTTTGCCGTGATTTAGCATAATTGTGAAACATTTCAGTTGCTTATATTTTATGCAAATTAAACTAAGGCCTTCCTCTACTTATATTTTATAATAAAAAAAAAACGAACTTATAATCAATTATAAAAAAAACCTGTATGCGCGTGATAAAAAAAAAAAAACCTGTATGCGTGGGATAAACCGCATTCTCTACTGCTTGGTGTGCTTCTCATGTAGTGGATGAGACTAAAGCTTTCCTAGCATTCCTGCTGGAGTAGGTAAAGCTTCTTGAAGGCAGCCAGGGGTCTATTGGTAATCACCTTATGTATACTGTATTAGAAACAGAGCGTGAAATAGCTATCTAAGTATGTTTCAATTCTAAACTGTGATCCTATTAGCATAAACAAACTGCCATATAATCACAAGAGTACAAATGATACTTTAGATGCCGTAGAATAATTTAAAAATGGTGCCGGTAACGGCCACTAGGGAGGGTTGGGGGTCCCCCACTATCCTACCCCCCAACGAACCTCACTGGCTACCTGTTCTGTCTCATATGTGTTTATTAATTATTTCTCTCTTGTTTACTCTGAGACATGAGTGAAGGAAGGATTAGAGACATAAGGGAGATGTGAGAGTGTAAGTTAGGTAGGGAGGAAATAACTATGGAGAGACGTAGGTAGGGATGAAAGGAGAGAGAAAAGGGGAGGGTAGTACAAATACACAAAGTTCCAATATTTATCAAATATTTTGCTAAATACAAGTGCCCGGTTACATGGCCTAGTACATTCCTTTTCGTTTCTCTGGTCGGAGTGCATTAGTCTGAACCTACTGGGTAAGATTTTTTTTTTTTTTTTGTCATGACTATGCATAATTGTAAAACATTTTAGTTGTTTATATTTTATGCAAATTAAACTAAGGCTTACCTCTACTTAGGTGTTATAAAAACGCAATTAAAGTCAATTATAATATGTATGTGTGTGCAGCAGTTTGATATAAATAGCAGTTAATAACAAAAAAAGGCACAATACCGTGCCTGGAACGATACACAAATAACCCGCACATAGAAGAGAGGAGCTTACGACGACGTTTCGGTCAGACTTGGACCATTGACAAAGTCACACTAACGAGAAGTGGAGGAGCACGGGTATATATAGGCAGGAAGAGGCAGTGGTGGTGGTTGTGGTAGTAGTAGTAGTAGTAGTAGTAGCAGTAGAAGTGGTAGGAATAGTGGTAGTAGTGGGGAATTAAGGAGGAGGAGCCAGTCAAATAGAAAGAAAGGGGAGCACTGCAAGGAAGATAGGTGCCCACAGAGGGAGAACAAGTGCACAGAGGTGGGGGGAAGGGGAAGTGATGAAATAAATAATGAAGGAACAGAAACACGAGACAAAAAAAAGACAACCCAGAGGAGAAAAAAGGAAAGAGGAAAGGGGAAGAGGGAGAAGAAGAAAAAGGAGGAATCAGGTTAAGTCACGGGTATTCTGAAGTTTGGAGCATTTTACAATGTAGTGGGAGAGGAAGGCATCTACAGAGACGAAGCCAGGACTAAGATTCATACAAGGAAAGTTGTGTATTAGAGAGGATTCAACTAGACGGCGACTGTTAGAGTTGGAAGTAGGGGAGA